>NC_092809.1:147728621-148037740 GCF_040954645.1 Diabrotica undecimpunctata
GACACAGCGAAGCCACAACAGTCTTCATTCCTGGACGCATTGGTGTATAAAATTTCATCAAATTCTGTTAAGTGGAGGATGTTTTGAAGGATTTTCTGAGGATTTAGTTTGTGGTTTCTGTTATATTGAATCTGCATAAGTCAGTATTTAATATTGGAAGATTGTGCATGCATAGAGCTGCCTTAGGGGTATAAATAGAAGTAGTATTTGAAAGGTTGTTGGAATCTAATCAAGGAGATAATATTTGTGGTAATGTGAGTGTGTGATTGGATACGTTTGTTGGGGAGGGTTCCACGGGATTGATTAGATTTATTACTGAGTTACTTTGGAAAAAGTAGAAGTTGCTGCTATAAAGTGGTGGCTCTGAAAATTCAACACAGAGACTTTTAGCGTGGCTGAATTGAGAGCACCAAGACATAGTCGTAGGGATGTATTTTAAATCGTGTTTAGAGACTCTAGAAAGGAACTACCAGATGCCATATAAACAATACTGCCATAGTCTAGCTTAGAGCGAATTAACGCTCGATATATGTTAAGAAGAGATTCTTTATCAGCTTCCCAGGAGTAGGCAGCAAGGAATTTAAGTAAATTGATTCTTTGATTAAGTTTCCTTAAAGTTCCTGAATGTGCTGTCTCAGATAAGCTTTTTATCAAAGGTAATACCAAGAAGTGTCAAATATTTAACTGTTTGTAAACGAAGTATGTTAAGAGTTATAGAAGGGAATTTTGGTCTACGCTTTTTGGTAAAGTGAATTACTTTAATTTAGAAGCTGAAAACACAAATCCAGCACGCGTAGACCAGGTGTCTATTTTGTTTATTGTATTTTGTAGCAAATGCTTGACGGCATTTTTAACTTGTCGGAGATTTGAATATAAAAATGATTACTATTACAGAGGCTGTTTAATATGTACTATAAAAAAAATATTTCAGGATTACATAAAGATAATTCTATGAAAAAAATTGCCTATTTTCATGTGAAAGTATGTCCTACCTCATGAATTTAGTAAGTTTATATGTATTTACATTATTTAGATAATTTTCGATTGTTTTACCTCTTTCAAATGTGTTTTTAGAACACCACATATCCCAGTACCATAATATCATATTTTTTATTTATTTTTTAAATATATATATATATATATATATATATATATATATATATATATATATATATAATCCTGTATCTATATTCTGTCCAAACATAATATTACCGTTGCTCATAAAGAGCACAATCTTTTGAAAAAGAATTTTACAAGATTAAAAACAAAAACCCGTCTATTAAAAAGATCGGATGTTGTATATGAAATTCCCTGCTCGAATTGTGATGGAGTTTATATTGGACAAACCAGTCAGCTACTTAACTCGGTTCCCACAAATATAACAGAAAAAACTCAACCGCCCTCACAAAACATGAAAACGAAAAAAAACATAAATTTAATTTTAAGAAAACCAAGATCCTAAAAAGTGAACCCAACAGGAAGAAGAGAGAGCTTCTAGAGTCTATACAAATAAAAAAAATAATAATGCAATAAATGATAAAAAAGATGTCAAAAATTTGAACAAAATATATTTTAACTTAATTTAAAAACACATAAAAAGACAATCTCAGAACGCCTATATCCACTAAATATATATATATATATATATATATATATATATATATATATATATATATATATATTTAAAAAATAAATAAAAAATATATTTAATAATTTTTTTAATGATATTCGACAAAAAAAATCAATCTTTTAGTAATTTTTTTAATTACAACTTCACACGCATCTAGCACCAACAGCTACAAACAATTAGTTTAAATTGTGACGAAAGTCAGTTTGTTTAATAGACGTCAGCAGCATGAGCCTCAGCGGAGTCATAACCAGTGTCTTAATTAGCCTCTAATGAACACCTTCTTCTTGCGCGAGATCGTGCTCGTGCTAGCCAGCCCTCAGAAAGTTCCCTTCGTGGGGCGCCCATCTTATCACTATTGATTTATATTATTATTGTTATTATGCTTTCGACTTGCCTTCATTAGAAGCAAACGAAACAATGACTTTCTCTTTGACTTTTCCCTGCCATGAGAGATTTTCTGTAAGACGGTGCTTCACGTTGAAACGATATTAGAAAATTTTTATTTTAAAATATTTATACAAAAATTTAAAAATGAGAATAAATATGAAAAGGAAATAATTAAATTTTGCCAGAATTGCTAATAGTTAGAGTATTACAAACGTAATAAAGTACACGAAGTAGATTCAGAAATCATAAACGAACTATATAGAACTACTTAAATAATAACACATTAGTATTACGATGTGTAAAATATTATTTTGGATTATGTTATAAAAACATAAAACAAAAATGTCTTCAAACATACGAAGAACTACAATAAAAAAAACAAATCTAAGATTGAAGAGCGAATCAATGAAAAATAGAAAATATTTACAGACACATAATTCAGTAAATGGAAGTAGAAAATATAAAGCCATCGAAAGAAATTTTAATTTATTAAAATCGCTTATTTTTACAGATCTTTAGTAGCATAATCACCATGCTCGATCATGTGACTTTTATGGTTTTACATTGTCAATGTAAAATTTGTCAAAAAATCAATATTTTAAACAAACTTTTTTAAGGAAATTAATTAAAAATGGTATTGAGAAGAGCAATTATTAGCCAATATTACTTCTATCGATACGTAAACATCAACAGCTAGTCGCATAAATAAAGAAATTAGAGGAATAACTGAACAAAAAATAATAGTAAGTATACAAATTAGGAATAAATATGTCTAAATATGTCCAATAAAAAGTTTGGGAAGTACTGAAATGGAGGAAATGAAAATATACGGCTTATAACTTTCTAGTGGTGATGATATTTAGAAGGATCTGCAGGATTTATCAATAAATTTTTGGAAGATATCGACATGTACTATTTTGCAGATAATATATAATTTCAGACAAATTGTCAAGTCAGAAAATAAACCTTTACCATTAGAAATTACGAAGACAATTACACAAACCACCGCAACGGTATCTGCAACCGCCGTCAGTTTTCCAAAAGCGTAAATTAGAAACAATTCGAATGATGCATATTTGTCGGCAAATGCATAAAGGCATGCAACAAATATTAACTCGTCTCTACTAATATTTAGGGTGTTTTGGGCGGTTGTGGCGTATTTTCAGGAGCACACGATCAAAACGGGCGGTGCTCGCGCCACTGCCAAGTGATGGAATTTGATACACTCTGCATGTCACTCGCGTCATAATTAACATTCCGATAACTCCGTTCAATTTTGCGTTATTTTGCTGGTTTTCAACATTCCCATCCTAACTATATATATATATATATATATATATATATATATATATATATATATATATATATATATATATATATATATTATATATATATATATATATATATATATATATATATATATATATATATATATATGTAGGGTTTTTCTTTGTTGTCTAGGGTTTAATAATTATAGGCCACGGGTCGATTCGAATTAAAACAAACACTTTATTGTTAAACTCGTAAATTACAGGAATGAAGAATGAATATACAACTAATATAAACAGTAACTACTTATAATTTGAAATAGGTCCGCGGCTTAATAGCAAAAATATGAACGTCTTTCGTCGTACGTCGTATAGAGATGAGATGCCGTTATATGCATATCAACTCTTCGTCTTGAGTGCTCTACTTACACTGTGTACTCGACCGGCCGTCGAGCGTCGAGCTACTATCATACCGCGTTTTATGTTTTTTCAGCAATGGTACTTAACTCTGGCTTTCGGCTCGCGGTTCGTGATAAATAGAAGTTATTGGTAACGGAAATAATTTTAATAAGTTTATTTGATGACGAATGCAATCCTACACTCGGCCATCCTCTTCAGAATCCGACTCGGATTCGTCGCTTTCATTGTCGACCCACGGTTTAAGATACTCAGCACACGTTGATGTTCGCATTGGCCCCTCATGCTTACCAATCTTAACAACATCGTAACGATCGTTATCTTTAACCTTGACAATCTCGTATGGACCTAAGAACTTTATCTTGAGTTTAAGTCCTGGTCCGAACTGGGTTCTTTTTATTGCAACTAAATCTTTTTCCTTATAAATTTTTGCTCGTTTTCTTCTAGAATTATACCCCTTTTTGTTTTCAGCTTGTACCTTACATATTTGTTCTTTACATCTTTCTCGAAGTTCTTTTCTTTCTTCATCATATATTTTAATCACCTCTTCCTCTATGAGTTCTCTGATTCGAATGTCTTCTTTATTTTTCATTTTTACGCCAACCAATACTTCGAAAGGTGTAGTACCTATACTTCGTTGATAGGTAGAGTTCAATGCATTTTGTACCCTGTCAACATTTTTATACCATTTCGTAGGTTCTTCTAAACTCAATTTCGTAAGAACAGGGATGATTGTTTTAATCACCTCTTCCTCTATGAGTTCTCTGATTCGAATGTCTTCTTTATTTTTCATTTTTATGCCAACCAATACTTCGAAAGGTGTAGTACCTATACTTCGTTGATAGGTAGAGTTCAATGCATTTTGTACTCTGTCAACATTTTTATACCATTTCGTAGGTTCTTCTAAACTCAATTTCGTAAGAACAGGGATGATTGTTCTATTCACTCGTTCAACTTGACCGTTTCCTCGTGGTACTTCAGTTGTGACTAGAACATGTTGCATATTTTCTTGTTGGCAATATCTTTTAAATTCCTCTGATCGAAATGCTGTACCTCGGTCGGTTATCATTCGAGAACGGTTTCCAAATATTCTTCGTTGCTTTTCAAGACAACTTATAACTTCTTTCTTCGTTGTCGACTTAGTCGGGTAAAGCCAAACAAATTTGGTAAAATCGTCTAAATAGTAAATTACATATTTTTGAGCCGTCAATTCTCTAAAAATGTGAGCAATAAACCTCTGAAATACTTCTGGGCTGTTACACAGTCCAAATGGACACTTGAGGAAATCAAACTGTCCGCTGGGCGTCACGAACGATGTGTACTTAGTACTACTAAATTCTACGGGAACATGAAAAAATCCGTTCTTTAAATCAACCATACTAAAAATTTTTGCACCTTGTAAAAAGTCAAGCACGTCTTCAACGAGGGGAAGTGGGAATCTGTCTCTTATTATGTTTTTATTTACTTTTCTATAATCGCAGCAAATTCTTGTCCGACCGTCCTTCTTCTTTACCAATACTATTGGGCTGGCAAAATCTGAACAACTAGGTTTAATTATACCTTCGTTTAGCCACTCATTTATCTGACTGTCTACCTCTTCTTTTTCAGAAACAGATAATCGTCTGGGTCTTTCATAAATCGGTTCCTCGCTTTTTAGGACAATTTTCATTTCAATTTCTGTCGTCTTCGTTTTCTTTGGTTCATAAGTTTCCATTAACTGCCTAACAATTTCTCTGTGTTTTTCGTCTTCAATGTGTGCTACTTTTACTTCATCTTCTTTATCTTTTTCGTCAAGCATAATGTGCATAATAAAGTTTTCGTCCGTCCTCTTGCACATTACTATCCCATCATCTCTTATGCTAACACATGCTTGTTGTAAAATATTATTTCCAATTATTGCTTGAAAAGATGTCGCAGCTTTTGGGATAATATGAAATGTTAGATCAAACTTCTCTTCGTTAACGTCAGCTTGGGTAGAGAATGATCCGAATGTGTTAACTTTCGCATTTTGTCCTAAGCCTTTCAAAATTATGGTGTCGGGTGTTAAACAAATATCTTTAAAGAATGTATCGTAAACATCTTCTCTTATCGCACATATATCACTTCCTGTGTCAAATAAAGCTGTTAGTGTGATCTGATTAATTGTAAGCTTAACGGCTGTTTTTGGCTGAACCTCAATTACATTTAAAGCTGTGTTTTCTGTAGTAGCCTTCGTCGAATTTTTATTGGGACATTTACTTAAAACATGCCCATATTTGTCGCAACCAAAGCACTTCGTTCCCTTAGACTTATCTGGACAATCCTTAGATTTATGACCTCTACTTCCACAATTAAAACAAGTAATGTTGTTTTCTCTTTTCACGTCGTTCTTCTCTCTTTTTTCCTTTCTAACGATGTCTTCGTTTTTCTTAAATCCTTCTTTATTTGCTCTAAAGACTTGAGCTTGTCCAGTAGTCTTCTTACCGTGTATCCTCTCATATAGTTTAATTTTCTCCTTAAACTCTGCAAAATTTTTTGCTCCATATAGCACTAGTTTATTGGATGATTCGTCTTGTATTCCATCAATTATGTATTCCATAACAACTTCTTGTTCTAAGTAAGCTCTATTAGCTATTTCTCTCATTTTAATCATGTATTCTTGTACAGTCTCATCAAATTTTTTTCGTCTCGTCATCAACATTTTATGTATCTGCGCACTATTTACCTGTTCTCCGAATTCTGCTATTAAACGTCTCTTCAATTCAGGCCAATTTCTGATGCCTTTTTCTGACTGCACAAACAATTTGGCGAGTCCTTTTAAACATTTTTTTGCATAGATTAATTTTTGTAGGTTGTTCCACCCTGTTATCTCAGCTACTTCTTCAAACTCGATAATCCACGTGCGAATAGGATATTCGTCTTTTCCATCAAATGATCTTATGCTGTCCTCCACGTCTCTAAAGCTTAATGCAAATGATTCTTGTCGTCTTATACCAGTCGCTCCAGTATTTACGGATCTAACTTCAGCGTCATTCCTTGCGCTATAACTCCTTTGTCCAATTTCTTCATGTATGTAAATATCTTCGTCATCTCGCCTTTCTTCGTATTTTCGTCTCTCTTCGTCATTATTTCGTTCATATCTACGTCTTTCATCACATATTTGTCGTCCTTCGTCATAATTTCGCTCTTCGCGTCTTCGTCTATCCTCGTCGTTTCTTCTCTCACATCTTCGTCTTTCTTTTTCTTCACGTCTTTCGTCTTCCACACGTCTTTCATCGTCTTCCCGTCTTTCTTCTTCTAATCGTCGTTTTTCTTTTTCACGTCTTTCATCGTCTTTCCGTCTTTCTTCTTCCAATCGTCGTTTTTCTTTTTCACGTCTTTCATCATCTTTCCGTCTTTCTTCTTCCAATCGTCTTTTTTCGTCTTTCAGTTGTCTTTTTTCTTCCTTTCGTCTTTCGTCGTCTTCATCTATATCTGATACGTCATCCTCCTCTTCGTCGTCTTCAGTTTCGTCGTCGTTAATAAAGGTATTCAAAAAGGAACAAATACGGACAACCACGTCATGCTTTTCATTTTTATAATTTAAACCAAGAATTTGGCATACCGCAATTAAATCAGGAAGATCAAAATTTTCACTTACGGCTTGACATTTACTCAAAAATTGTTCGGAAGTGTCGTCAAGCCGAAATCCAGGAAAAGCACGCAAAGCTTTTCTAGTTTTTCGAGGTTCACCATCAGTGGTAAAACAAATATAATGTAAAATTTTAGCAACTCTCAATTTAGCATGAGTAATATTATAGCCAATATTACCGATAGAACCCAAAGTTGCCATAATAATAAAATATTTTTTTAAAAATATCCAACAATACCGAAAATATATGTAACTACATATAAACTATAAACATACAAAAAATGAAACCTTTTCAAAAATGATCATTGTCTTTTAATAACCATAATAACGCATATTTGTGCTATCAAACCTACATAAATTATCGTTTTCCTAATCTAAAACAGAAATATATCGTCGACAAAAAATAGGAGTAATAAAATTTTTATTATAATTGATTTCTATTTATTACGGAATTCACTCTTAAGACTCATAAACGTTTAAAAACCGGATACCATAAATGTTCAAATGTATGAAAATGTTTTTATTATAGTCACAAAATTAAATCTAGGTCAAATAAAAATAGTTCATTCATATAAGAAACACGTGCGTCTTTACTGAGAGTTCATCTACTATACTATTAATTCTGTTATATAAACAAATGCAAAACTTTCAAAACACAAATGTCATATAAATATAAATACCGTTATCTTCTTTGTCTTTATTTGCTTGGTAGAATGTTGAACAATAACTCTTACCTTAGCAAATCATCTTTAATAGTTTTTTAATTCGTTACCATCTTGCATCGGTTGAGATTTTATCGTCTTTGCTCCTCTTTCTCGTTCTTGGCATATCTATTTGAGTTGGTATTGGTAAACAAGGCGTTGTTGTGTCGTCAATCATATAATATCCTGTTCCTCTATCCTTTATCTGCTATCCGCTATCTGCTATCGTTTATCATTCATCGTTCATCGTTCATCCCGGACAGGCCCCCAAAATGTAGGGTTTTTCTTTGTTGTCTAGGGTTTAATAATTATAGGCCACGGGTCGATTCGAATTAAAACAAACACTTTATTGTTAAACTCGTAAATTACAGGAATGAAGAATGAATATACAACTAATATAAACAGTAACTACTTATAATTTGAAATAGGTCCGCGGCTTAATAGCAAAAATATGAACGTCTTTCGTCGTACGTCGTATAGAGATGAGATGCCGTTATATGCATATCAACTCTTCGTCTTGAGTGCTCTACTTACACTGTGTACTCGACCGGCCGTCGAGCGTCGAGCTACTATCATACCGCGTTTTATGTTTTTTCAGCAATGGTACTTAACTCTGGCTTTCGGCTCGCGGTTCGTGATAAATAGAAGTTATTGGTAACGGAAATAATTTTAATAAGTTTATTTGATGACGAATGCAATCCTACATATATATATATATATATATAGGTGATCAAATTATTATGATCACTTTAAAAAACTTTGTATTTTGCTGTTTAATAAAGAATAAAACTGCATATAAGCGTCTAATGATGTGAATATAATATAAAAGTAATCATGAACACTTTCTTTTACAAAATTTTAAAATATTTTTTTCTTTGACCTTAAATAACAATTTTTTAATATTTTTTGTGACCTCCTTTAGCTTCGATGACAGCTTTGATCGTCGTTGACATGCTTTGAACGTTTCTCAGGCAGTCTTCTTTTATTTTATCGTTTTTATCGTTTATCGTTTCTGTGTCAAGTGGCAATGAGTCTCTCAATTAACTGCTGCTTATTTTTGACAGTTTCCTGGTCAATACCCCTCTTCATAAGCTCCCATGGATGTTCAATCGGATTGAGGTCTGGGGAATTACCTGGTCACTTCATTACTAAGATGTTACTGTTTTTACTTTATGGCACGGTGCTGAATCGCGCATAAAGGTAAAATCCTCCGATTCGCCAAACCAGTCTTTGATTTGTGGCATGAGCTTTCTTTTCAGAACTTCAATATACTGGTGTTGATTTATCATTCCATTCACAATGTACAGCCTCCCTGTGCCCTTACTGCTCATCACAGACCATACCATGATCTTGAGAGGATGCTTTACTCGCTCCACTATGCAATCTTTTTGATATTTTTCACCCACTCGCATTCGGACGAAGGCCGACTTATCCATGAGTATCTCCACTGTAGACTCATCGGAGAAACAAACCTGTGAATGGTTGGAATTCTTTGGCCCATTCCAGTCCTTTTTTCATCATTGCGATGGTCAATTTTGGTTTTTTGGCAGGGCGACATGATTTGAAGTCAGCAGGGCTGACCTTGCTCAGCAAGCCTTCTGCGGACTGTCATGTCAGAACCTGGCATCCCAGCTTCACGAATAAGTCCCGTGAGGATTCTTCTTTCTATTGTTCACGAAGATATCCCTCATTTTTCTTTCGTCTCTGTGTGTGGTGACACGCTTTCGACCACATTTTTGGGTACGCTGATGAGTCAGAGGTTTGTTGGTATCAATTTTTTTTTTATATTGCTCACTGTTTCTTGCGCTACTTGGCATTGTTGAGCTATCTGACGTTGGGAAAGCTTTGTATTCAATATAAGTGTAAAATTAAAATGCTTTAAAATTAAAACTAATAGTTTTTTTCACTTACAATCACCACGAATACATTAACAAAACATACTACAAAGATAAAACGATACTAATCTTTCAAAAACATACAAATTCAGTTATAAACTCCAAGCGCAAATTCACCACAATGTGTATGTTAGTGTGTGTGTATGTCACGTAATTTGACACAAATGACAGTTCTAGAGCTGTAAACGTCAAAAAAGTAAGGTTATTAGTGACAAAATATATTGGCATACCTTAATCGTATAGCAGCATATGATTTTATTATAAAATTTTTGAATAAATTTGAAAAACTTTTGTGACTGATCATAATAATTTGATCACCCACTGTATATATATTTGTATATTTATAAACCAAGGGTATTATTGATTGACACGATATGTAAATTAGTAACTTATTTTGAGGTTTAATTAGTCATTAATTTTACTGGGCAGGAAAAGATAGCTTGTTACTATTGTACTGTTTTTAAATAAAACGAGCGATTCTAATTTATAATATATAATAATAAATATATAATATATTTATTTATAAGTTTACAGCACGAAAATATCTTATCAACTACACTCAGCTAATGTTGGAGCTACTTATATATACAAGTTATTATGTACTAGAATATTCTGGAATAGTCCACCTCTATTCTTCTTGTTGAAAGCGCATCGAAGACGAACGCTATTGAAGTGCCAACACTTGAATATTCTAGATTTATCCTTCTAAGAATTGTGACACGTAGTACGCATCGTAGATGGGCTATTTCATTACACTGCTCCCTCTTAGGTCTGAGCGTCTCGATCAGCAACTCTAGATGTAGGCCCAGGATGGCAGAATCTACAGAACTCTCCAGGTCTGCATGAACCCCTCAAGAAGAAATAACAGCCTACTGACTTTGAATGACACGACCTCATCGGGTTAATGCAACACACAGTAATTCGTACGCCGGTTTCTCGGAAGATCACTTTAGGCATGCTTCTGACAATCTTCCAATCCAGATTATCTAGTGCATGGCCTATATTGGATAAGACCATATTCTTGAAGTCATAAGTTCATACGATTTCTATCGAACGAACCATCTTCTAATCTCAGTACTCTACCATTTTTAGGCTGCTGATTTTTAACTCGTCCAAACGACCGAACTTCTTATAAAATACGCATGAGATTTCTTTAGTCATCTCAAAATCTTGGGCAACACAGTGGGCTAGAGAGACGTTATGCGGAACACTAAAAAGATCCTGCTGAACTTCTGTGGTCACGCCGAATCTAGCACTCTTTCTCTCTATGTAATTTGACATAAATTTATTAAAGCTTGGTCGCCGGTCATCTTTGATCTCATGTTAAAGGTTTCGTGCTTCTTCTGTTTCATTTGATCCAGCATAAGGTGCAAGACGATTTATGTGAACTATTTTTGGTTTACCTTTCGGTAACTTCTTAATTCGGTATATTACGTCATTTATTGTCTCTTTAATTTCATTCGGACTTTACCATTGTCTTTGCAATTTAGGAGTCAAGCCACGACGAAGTTGTAGATTATAAAGACAAACAAGATCACCTACTTCATAGCTTTCATTCTTGCATGGAGAATCATATTGATCAGTCACTGGCTAACTGGATGTGATGTCGGGCAAGTTCATAAATGTTGATCATTCTTAACTTCAGGCGGTCGACATAACCCTCGCTTGCAACATGTTCTTCGAAAGGTCTCCAGCCAAACTCTAGGTCGCAGGACAAACGAACTTCACCTAACATCAGGCAGGTTGAAGTCTGGCCTGTAGTTTCTCATGACTGAATCTCACCGTTGCGTTAGTCGCCAACTTGAATTTAAAATAGTAAATTTTTGCTTAATATTTCTTTCATTTTTAACTTTTTAACAAAAACGGTAGGACTAAAATTATTGCAAATACGATTTCCGACAATATGGTTGACATTTTTTTTTTCGTGGTCGATATTTTCCAAGTTAAAGGGGAAATTACTATTTAAATGGGAATAAGCCACAATTAAAGGTTAAAATACGTTTATTGACGCATAAACAAGGACGCGGAAAAAAGGACGCGCGAAAAAAGGACGCGTGGAAAAAAGGACGCGTGGAAAAAAGGACGCATATTATTAATGAAATACTATAAATAGTTTATTTTAATTGACAATAGCAATTACCCCCGTTTATCCCCTATATATAATTACAGAAAATGATTCTACCTAACCTAAAATCGGTTACGGTAAAAGTAAAAAGTAAAAAATATTTAAATGAAAAAAACTTGCCTTCACACTTTATCCAGGCTTAGGACTGGCAGCAGAAGCTGGCGTGTTTACAAGTTTTTTTTTATTTTTTTTTTTATTTTTTGCTTTTTTTGGAATTTTTTTGTCATTTAATTTTTTTTTGTTTTATTTTTGATATTAATTTTTTTTGTATTTTCTTATGTTTGCAACTGAAAATTGTGAGCAATGCCTCTCAAATATTCTAAAGTTGGTCTGTCAGCATAATCGGCAACAATAGCCCTTATCCTGTTTGCTGTATCTTGATATTTTCTTTTGCGTGGAGGTACATTGCCCGAAATGTACTGCTCTATTTTCAAAACATTTAAATCATATTCTTTTTTTAGAGAATTAATAAATTTCCAAATATTCGGATGTGCACTATTGAGAAGAGAAGAAAAGCTGTTGTGCCATTCTTCGACAGCATTATTAGTTCGAGGTATATCTTGGTCTGCCAAATCGTAACAATTCCATACATTTGCTGGAAAAAGGGGTTGTCTCCGATTTCCTCTTCTAGCTAATCTCCCTATCCAAGTGTCTTCAAAGTAATTAATCAGCGGCACTAGAAGTTCTTCATTTTGTGTATAAAAATCGCTATTGAGCAAGTCCTCGTACACTCTGACTACATGGTTGTCTGGAACAAACGCAAGAGCTGTCAATTGTCTTAGGTGAAGGGCGAAGTCAGGATTCTCAATATATCTACGTTGCAATCCGGCACTTTGAATATGGCGCCACATACACTGCGAGAAATGAAAAAAACATCCGCGGATTCTCACATTTGGGAACTCAGTTTGTGCAGCATTCATTGCCGCTCTTTCAAAGTCCATCATTATTGTTAGAGGGCGCAAGGCCGGATTCAACACCTTTAGTTGCTGAAAAACACGTGTATAAGTCTCTTGTGTTTTGTTCGTTAGAAGTGCAAATACAGTCGGGATTACATTACTGTATCGCACTCCATGAATTGTGTATATTTGAGAAAACAATGATAGCATTGTTCCATAAATCTTAAATTTCTTTGTGTTGAAAATAACAAAATACGTTCTTCTTCTGGCCCGCTATCAAATAATAGAAATAGCTCACCGCCTGTAGTTGTTTTATATTCTTCAGGAAGCATAAGTTCTTCTAAATTTCTCGGATTTGCGGGCGTACCTCCTAGCTCGTTCCGAACTCTTTGCACAGTTTTTTTTAACGACGACACTGATGGAAGTTGTGCCGTAGCAGCTAAGGAAAGTCCTTGAGAAATTTCACTTACTACACCTTGGGTGGAGTGTTCCAGTTGTTGTGCAACTTTTTTCATCCGGTTACAAGCTTCTTTTGCTTCAATCTTTGCCGTGTCTGCAACGTGATTATGTTCTGTGGATTTTGTAATTTCATCCACAACGGTATGCACTCTTCCTGTACATTTGCACTTATTATAAGTAGCACACTTCCAGATTGTCTTTTACAAGGTTAGGTAGAATCATTTTCTGTAATAACATATGGGGATAAAAAGGGGGTAATGGCTAATGTCAATTAAAATAAACTATTAATAGTAATTCATTAATAATATGCGTCCTTTTTTCCACGCGTCCTTTTTTCGCGCGTCCTTTTTTCGCGCGTCCTTTTTTCCGCGTCCTTTGGTCTCGCGTCCTGTTTTCCGCGTCCTTTTGTCGTAGATTCGAATTTTTCAGTTTGTACTCTTTTTGTCTAAAAGTTTAAAGTGGCGAAGATATTGAGCAAAAACTGTTTTTAAAATCAAGATGGCGCAACTTCGGAGTTCAGCTTCGATGTTAAATTTAAACTTTTATTGACCCTCCTAATGGCTGCAATAATAAAATTTCAAGTAGCTCGCCATACAAGGTCAAATACTATCCCGACTGGACCATATACAAATTTTTCCTGTCAAAACATCGCAAAAACTAAAGTATATTCATTATTAATTTTACTATTAAATACTGACAATAAAAATTTACGAATATTTACCTTTTGCTTTGTACTACATACAGTATGATGCAAATGTATAGAATAAATTCATTATTTCAGAAACAGACGACTTTTAAAACAAATCTTAAAACACGTCAATTTTAATTTTTGAATGACCATCAACTGCTATATATGTGTTGGACATTACGTCAATAGTGTCGGCGTAATGACGGAATCGACGATTTTTTTAAATACAAACCGAGGTCACGCGACAGCTCATTTGAAAGGTCTCCTTATCGCCTTTGCAACCATATAATAATTTAAATATTTATTTCTACAGGGTTAACCAAAACTGTTGGTTTATTAATACAATTAACTTACAATAAATATTTACTTAAATACAATTAAATTACAACAAATGTTCACATTGACGACCTTCGGCAATAATATAATGTGAAAGATGGTCAATAAATTATTTCCTAACGTTTGCGATGACTTCAGGTGCTATTTGTGCAATTTCCGTTCTGATGCGCTCCTTTAACCTTTCTACATTATTCGGTCGATTTTGATAAACTCTGCTTAAATATCCTCACAAAAAAGTCTAACGGAGACAAATCTGGAGACTTTGGTGGCCATTCGATGGGCCTGCTTCTACCTATCCACCTACCTGGGAAAACGTTATTAAGGTGATTTCGTACCTCAACGCCGTAGTGTGGAGGAGCCCCATCATGTTGGTACCACAAATCATTTTTATTTGGTAATAGCTTATTCAGCTGTGGCAACAGATAATCCTGAAGAAATTCTAGATAACGAGAAGTAGTTAAGTTTTCCCCAAAAAAATATGGCCCTACAATTTGATTGTTTATAATGCTGGCCCAAAATATTCACCTTCTCGGGATATTGTGTCCTGTACTCTTTCATCCAATGTGGATTTTCACTTGCCTAGTATCGATATGTCTGGCGATTTACGTGACTGTTCGGCATAAAAGACGTTTTATCAGAAAAAAGAACCTTTTGTATGAAACCCTGATCTCTGTTACATTTTTTCATAACGGTTTCGCAGAATTCGATTCTGCTATATAAGTCATCTTTTAATAGCTCCTAGACCAGATGTTCTTTGTATGGATGCCACTTCTCCTTTTTTAGGACTTTTACAACAGTTGATTGGTAGACATTCTTATCTAGTGCAACCTGCCTAGAACTGGTATGGTGATTTTCTTGAAACGCCAGTACAACGTCCAGTTTCTTGGCTTTGGATATTGATTTTCTACCACTTCTGGGAAGATCTTTAACATCGCCCGTTTTTCTAATTTTTTTTTTTTTTAATTTTACTTACTGTTGATTGAGTAATTGGTTTGCGATTGGGGTATTTAGCATTAAATAAATTACGAACTTCTGCTCGAATCCTCGCTCTATCTCCATAACCAATCACGATTAAAATCTCGATTCGTTCTGTTTCTGTTAGTTTAATTTTTGTAAATGCTGTTATTAATGTCAGTAAAAAACTCGAAGAGTAAAAATTTGAAGTTTCTTATTTGACAGATTCACAGATCATTGACAAACAAAGACGAGTCAATGACAATATTAATTTAAATATTTTTGAAACATTACTTGAATACTTACTACAATAATTAATTTCAGATTATATTATAGCATTGTTTATTATCAATGTATTGTAATTCTACTACTACTACTAAGGATTTCCACAGTTTTCACTGTCTTCCTTCACTCAACCGTTTTCTCCAATTTTCCCTGTCATTCCAGTCTCCATCTCGCAGGGTTCTTTTCTCCATAGCCTCGTCGATTTGATCTCTGAATGACCTTCGGGGTCTTCCTCTCTTTCTTCTTCCAATCGGGCTCCATTCTGTGATTTTGTTTATCCAGCGTCCTCTGTCCGCTCTTCTGATGTGGCCGTACCAGGATAGTCTCTTCTCCTCTATATAGTCGATTATGTCTGATTGCACTCCCATTCTCCGCTTAATCTCTGCGTTTTCAATTCTGTCTCTTTTTGTAAGTCTACAGCTTCTCCTCAGGAACTCCATTTCTACTGCTCTTATTGTATTGTATTGTATTGTATTGTATTGTATTGTATTGTATTATATTGTATTGTAATTCTATGTTACTTAACAAAGTTCATAATTTTGGTGAACCCTGTAAAAATAAATATTTAAGTAATTACATCGTTGTAAAGACGATAGGGAGACCTTTCAAATGAGCTATCGCGTGACCTCGGTTTGTATTTAAAAAAATCGTCGATTACGTCATTACGCCGACGCTGATGACGTAAAGTCCAACACATATAATGTCAGTTGATGGTCATTCAAAAATTAAAATTGGCGGGTTTTAAGATTTTTTTCAAAAGTCGTCTGTTTCTGAAATAATGAATTTATTCCATACATTTGCATCATACTGTATAATATTTTAAGTTAATTTTCCTAATAAAATATTTTATACAAAACGTTATATTCTACTGTACAGTAGATCGTTTTTATACAAAATAACAATTAAATAAATATGTCACACTTCAATTTGTACAGACAATTTTCACGCAGAAAACGAAGCGACCTTTTTAAAACATCAGAGGTTTCCACAGGGCCATATTCACCCCAGCGTCCCTTCCGTCCCCAACTACCCCATATAAGCTGAAGCGGCGGCAGCGGCATTGCAGGGAGGAATCAACTTACAAATCCACTGGGGATGGCCAGCTGGCGATGATGTAAGAGGAGATTCAGACGGTCGAAAAGGCCAAATTCTAAATTCCAAATTCACTTCCCTTGTCCTGAGGTAAAAAGCACTCCGTTAGCTGAATTTTAAAACTCTCCTTTTTTACTAGTCTCTTCCGGACTCGACACGATGAATATGTATTTCGATTAGGGCAATGATACCTACCTAATTTTAAACAAAGACTTTATTTTTACAGTTGCTTCAATTAAACAGTCTATCAACAAAATTGAATATAAATAGAAAAATCCACATAAGAATCCACTTATTTAGAAAAAACCTATTTAAAAAATTAACCAATTAATAATTAAAATGAAAAGAAAACTATTGTTATTCATCAATGTGTGCTCTCAGCAATGATCTTTGATGCAGAGACACTTTCACATTTCACTCCCATAGAAAAAATGAAGATTTATGCACAAAAACTAGAGTTACATGTATTGTATTATTAGAGCAAAAACTGAAGTGAAAATGATCAACTAGCAAGAATAAAGGAGGGAAGATGTACTTACAAACTACTTGAATGAAGATGAAGGACAGATTCACATAATAGAAAGACCACCCAGGCGATAGTAGGATGACCTAAGAGAAATAAACAACATTTGGTTAGAAAAAATAATAATAATGATAAGATTATTGTCCAGTAGTATATTCAAAAGAGGATGATGATCAGCTTGATATACAAAGCATACTGTTTTTCTTTACTTCGCAGTTTAATATAAATACAGTTTTCTAATTTTATCTGTTGATCTATTCGTTGAACTAGATCAAGCATCCTAATACCTCTGTTCAAAAAGGGGAACAAATTGGACCCATAGAATTACAGAGGAATATCTTTATTAAACACAACACTAAAATTAACAACTAAATTAATAACAAAATAACTAAACAAAATAATAAGAGTGGCATAAGAACAACAGGTTGTAGGTTGAAAAGATCATGCACCAACACTATATTTATAATTAGGCAAGTGCAAGAAATATTATTAGAATCCAACAAACCAGCATATTTGTGTTTCGTGCACCTTAAAAGAGCATCTGACAGGTTCAAATTAAAGGACGTTATCCATTTATTGTACTCAAAAGAGATACTTCTAGTAATATTTAAAACGACCGAAAATATCTACCAAAACAACACAATAAAAGTAAAAGTAGAAGAAGAACTAACCGACCCCATTGAAGCTGGCAATGGGGTAAGACAGGGAGATTCCCTGAGTCCTCTATTGTTCATCCTGAGTATGGATGAAATTAATAAAAAATGTAAGAACAAAAAAAAAGGATAACAAATTGGAGAAAAACAACTTAAAATAATCTGCTATGCAGACGATGCAATACTACTCTCTCAAGGTGAAGTTGATACACAACCTATGCTCCTCAGGTCTTTCAGCTACGAGTTCTGGCATCTTCCTACTGATCTTTTGCCCTGTACTTTTCCTTCCAGTATAACTTGAAGTAATTCGTATCTTTCGCCTCTTAACATATGACCCAAGTATTGCATTTTCCTCTCTTTGATTATTATTAGTAATTCTTTTTGTTTACACATGCGAGGAAGTACCTCAATATTAGTAACTCTTTGTACCCATGGAATTCTCAACATTCGTCTGTATATATACATCTCAAAGGAATCTATTCTTTTTTCTATTTCAGAGTCCATTGTCCAACTTTCACAGCCATACAGTAAGACAGAAAAAACGTAACATCTGATCATTCGGATTCTAAGCTGCAGACTAAGATCTGATCTTGTAAAAAATGTTTTCATGCTCATTAATGCTTTCCTTGCTTGTTCGATTGTTGATAGGATTTCTTTTTTTGGATTACACTGACTATTGATATTTGCTCCCAAATATTTTATGGAATTTACCTGTTCTATTATTTGACCCTTGGCATACACAACGATACGGTTCTCCTAACGGGAACGCTAGTAGAACTACAACATCTCGTTCAAAGTCTCAATATGTACTGTAACAGTTACGGCTTGAAAATTAATTTGAAAAAAAACTAAATTTATGGTAATCACGAAATCAAAGAACATCAGAGCTAATCTTGTAATAGACAATACAACGATTGAGCGTGTGTCCTGTTATAAATATCTAGGTGCTTGGATCACAGACGATACTGATCAAACAAAAGAGATTAGATGTAGAATAGAAATCGCTAGATCAGTCTTTAATAGAATGCGCAAACTCTTTTGCAATCGTGATATCAATATAAAGTTACGAATACGAATGCTGCGGTGTTATGTCTTTTCTACCCTGTTGTATGGAGTAGAGGCTTGGACACTAAAACAGTTGACCACAAAAAACATCGAAGCTTTCGAGATGTGGTGCTATAGGCGCATTCTCAGAATATCATGGATGGACCGCGTCACTAACACGCAAGTACTCCAAACTTTAGACAAAAGACGCGAAATTCTAAATGAGATAAAAACTAGAAAGATGGAATACTTGGGGCACATTGTGAGAGGTGAAAAGTACGAACTTTTAAGAAATATCATGAAGGGCAAAATTAAGGGCAAAAGAAGTATGGGAAGAAGAAAAATATCATGGCTTCGTAATCTACGTGAAGGGTTGGGGTGTAGTTCGATTGAACTTTTTAGGCGCGCTGCTAACAAAGTCGCAGTGGCCATGATGATTTCCAATCTCCGCTAGGAGTGGCACGAGAAGAAGAAGAATACACATGTACGTTTATTGATGTCTTTGAAAATACTAAAGTTTTAGTTTTGGAAACGTTTAGATGTAAACCGAACATTTCGCTGTGGTGAACTACCGCATTTATTATTTTTTGTAGTTCTTGTGCGTTGCTTGCTATTAAGACGGTATCATCAGCATATATGATGTTGTCTACGCTAATCCTGTTAATCTTAATTCCGCCTTGGACCTCGTCTAATGCTTCTCTGAATGTAGGCTTCGAATACAAATTAAACAGTAGCGGTGATAAGACGCAACCCTGTCTCACCCCTCGTCGGATTTGTATATCTTCGGATGTTGTGTGCTCTATTTCAATTGTTGACGTTTGGTGCCAGTATAGTTCTAAGATAATTCGCGTCTTGTTCGTCAACTCCAGTTGTTCTCAGAATTTCGATCATCTTTTGATGGTTAATGCAGTCAAATGCTTTTCGATAGTCAATAAAACATGCATATATGTCTACATTTATGTCTCTGCATCGTTGCGTTAACACATTTAAAGCAAAAAGAGCCTATTGTGTTCACAATCCGTTTCGAAATCCGAATTGAGTGTCACTCATCTGGAACTCGCACTTCTTGTAAATTCGTGTATGGATAATTCTGAGAAAAATCAATCTAAATATAATTTTTTACCAACATTCATTTTTTTAGAAAAATTATAAAATTAGTAAGATTGCAAATATTAGTTGTATATACATTCGCACGACACTGTTTAAATATTTGACGAAAATGATGTTACACACTTTAATTCATGTTGACAAACATTTCACTCAGATTATATTTGATACGAGTGCGGTTGCAACGTAATCGAACTAGATGAAATTTTGATATTTTCGATAAATTGTCAATAACAACTTTTTTTAATAAACTCTATTTTATATGTTTAATGTTTGACTATGTATTCGGTATATATATATATATATATATATATATATATATATATATATATATATATATATATATATATATATATATATATATTAATTTATATCATAAATCAATATTTCACATAGTACGGTCGAAAATAATTTGAAAATTATTTTCGCCTTGCAGTTCGTCCGCAGGAGTTGATCGATAAATAAATTGGAATAGTCTGAAGAAAATTACATGACAATAGGATCTTAATTCCACCAAAAATGTATTTTTTTTTTTATTAGAAAAAGATGTCACATCCACCAAAAGGTTATTAGCGACGGAACAAAATATAAATAACAAAGTTAAACACCTACAGATTATAAGAAATGTTTAAGGATCTGAGATAATTCACTATATTGTCACAGGAACAGTTTTGACCTAGAGCCTGTGGTAGAGCGTTTGGGATCTTGTAGCGCTGTTAAAAAGTGTTCGACTGTTAATCGGACGTTACACTGATCACATATAGGTGGATGTTTCTTTGTGAAAAGGTGAGTGCGTTAATCTGGTATGTCCTAGACGTAAACGCGCAACCGCAATTTGTTCTCGTCTATTGCGCGAGGATGGAAACCACTGAGACACATTATTTTTGATTTTATTTAAATTGGAATTAGTTTGAGACCACTCATTTCGCCACAAACACAACACTTTATTTTTAAAATATGCTTTTAAGTCACTGGAAACACACTTGTCTATCGGCTCCGACAAACAAAAATGTATTGATTATCACAAATATCTTTTAAAATTGTGTCCAATACCTACAATGACCTCTTGTGGGCCATTGCATAGAGGACACCTGTGAGAAAATAAAAATAGCTATAGTCAAGGCTGACGAAGTAGTCGCAAGTAAAATAAAAAGAAATCACAAAAACGAGTGGATTGCAGAAGAGATACTTGATCTAATGGAGCAACACAGACAGTACTAAGTACATCAGAATCAACAGAAATACAAAAAAAAACCAAACGTACGATAAGGGCAAGAATTAAAAACGCAAATGAAAGCTGGATGAAAGAACGTTGTGAAGAATTGGAATCACAACAAGAAAAGGGACACAGCTTTGAAATACATAAAAAAAAATCGAAGAAATTTCGAGTATATACAAGAAACACCATGAGACTCGCCTAAAGAATGATCAAGATAACTTCGTTCATACCCAGGAAGAACTAGCTAAAATCTGGGCAAACTATGCTTCGTCGCTCTCTGCGGATAATATACTGAATCTGCCAACTACTAACTTACCCACGGAAAATTTATCCGGCCTCCCATTATTCGCGCCGAATTGGAGAACGCTATAAAATAGCAAAACTAGGCAAGACCCCTGGGCCAGATGAAAATACTACGGAAGCCATAAAATGGTTGGAAGATGATAACATCGACATACTGGTAACAATTTTCAATGCCATATATAACACCGTCCACATTCCAACGGATTGGCTTTATTTAAACTTTATAATCATCACTAAATCACAAAGAGCAACAAAATGCAAAGACCACAGAATGATAAGTTTAATGAGCCATTTGCTTAAGGTGTTTCTTCGCATCCTTCACACAAGAATGTTCAGAAAGCTGGAAGATCTAAGCAGTGAGACACAATTTGGTTACAAAATAACTGCATGGATCAACGAAAGGATATAGTCATAACATTTCTCGATTATAAAAAACGTTTGAGACCGTAAAACATGACCCAATGATAAAAATGCTACACAACGCTAACATTGACGAGAAAGATATAAGAGTTATTCAGAATCTCTATTGAAATCAAAAAGCACGAGTGAGATTGAACAAATCAACCAACGCAGAAGAAATTGAAATTTTAAGAGGGGTGTGACAAGGGTGTATTTTGTCTCCTATGCTCTTCAATCTCTATGTGGAGATTATTTTTTCAGAGGCACTGGAAGGCTCTGAGTGTGGAATAAAGGTAAACGAATTCCCGATAAATAACATTCGTTACGCCGACGACACCTCGGTAATAACAGACAACAAATATGATATGAAGTTGATGTTAAATAAAATAAACACCGTAGGAAAAATATATGACTTAAACATAAATGCTGGAAAAACTAAATGCATGGTAATAAGAAGAAACGCACTCCAATCGATCAAGTGTAAACATTTAAATACTTGGGAATGATGATGAATGACCAATGGGATCCTCAACAAGAAATAAAATGCCGTACCGAACAAGCATGACAAGCTTTTATCAAATTTAAACCGCTACTATGTAACCGCAATATTTTCTTCAATCTACGCTACAGGCTGGTTAAATGCTATGTATGGTCCATATTGTTATACGGCATGGAAACATGGACGTTAAGAGTACCTTCCATTAATAAGTTGAAAGCCTTTGAAATGTGGACACTGCGAAGAATGTTTCGCATACCATGGACAGATAGGGTGAGAAACGAGGAAGTCTTAAGAAAGCCAAATACTGAGAGAGAACCACTCAATTTGATCAAGGTACGAGAAATTGGATACCTCGGCCATATTCTGGGAGGAAAAAAATACGCAATCCCTCAACTAATCATCCAGGAAAAGATTGAAGACAAGAGAGGAGTAGGTCGCAAACAAATGTCGTGGCTACGGCTACTGGACAGGCATAAATAACACTGGCGATCTTTTGCATGCCACAAAAGACAGACGTCTGGCCTTAAGATAATTCGCCAACGCACTATAGGTGTACGGCACTATAAGAAGAAGAAGAAGGCAGTGCGTGGAGTTCATTCGCCATCTAATAAAGTTGCAGCAATTTTGAAACTTGATGCTCGCCAATAACAATAAGCCTCCACCCCTCCTGGAGCATCAAGTAAGTAATTTCCACCAGATCCAATGTTTGCAGCTTCTATCAAAATATCGTATATTGTTTATCGTATAGAATAGGACTGACATGGGCTGCTTACGGAAAACTGAGAGAAGTCTTTAGATCAGATATTCCCATGTGCTTGAAAAGGGAGGTCTTTGATTAATGTGTACTCCCAGTTCTAACGTATGGAGCATAAACATTAACCCTTACCAGAAAAGTAATCAATAAAATACAAGTGGCACAGAGAGCGATGGAGAGGTCAATGCTGAATATATCCCCCAGAGACAGAGTATCAAATACAATAATTAGGAGAAAAACTGGTGTTACTGACGCAGTTCAAAGGATTACAGCATTGAAATGCAACTGGGCCAGGCATGTTCCCAGATTAAAAGATGGAAGGTGGACGAAGAAAATTCTGGAATGGAGATCTAGACACGATGCTTATCGTAATCGAGGACGTCCTACAACAAGTTGGTCAGATGACATCAAGAGCATTCAGCACAACTGGATTTAGGGTGCTCAAGATAGAATGCATTGGAATTATTTACGGGAGGCCTATGTCCAGCAGTTGACTCAAAACGGCTGATGATGATGATGAAGAACATGCATACATGTTATGCACGATGTTATTTTCATTTTTAATATCATATAAGTTACTTTATCTCTAAGTCCGTTGATGGCTTGAAGATGTCTTACAATTCTAAAATATTGCTATAATATAATATCTATAATATCTGATGTTTAATTTATTCTACTTTCGACTTCCGATTTTAAATAATTTACAAGGAAAATCTCATGAAATTTATCTGTTTAAGTTTGCCTCCAAAGAACTACATCTAGAAATAAAACAATGAAATATCACAGTATAAATTTCTCAAAACAATTTTAATCAAGGACCTTTTCTTAAGCTCTATGAGAGGGTCTAATCAAATTTCCAAATAACAAATGTCCCACTCCAAAAGTTGTTTGTTGGGTGTAGAAACGGCGGGCGGCGGCATCGGTTGGCCGAAGACTAGTCCGCAGACTGTGACCGTTCCAATAACCAAAATGGTCTGTTTGTGTTCAGCCACATTCTCATCGGATAGACTTGGTCGAACTACAGGAGTGGACTTCCAATGAACTCACGAAAGATGTATGAACGTCGGAACGTAAATATTTATACAGTTTTTTTACAAAGAGACTTTTGCATTAGGACGTGTATTTCAAACGTTTTGGGTGAGTAAAGTACTCGCAAAATAGAGTAAAAAACTTACTATGAAGTAAAAATTTCTTGAGAAAAATGGTACAAAATTTATCAAAATTTTTAAAAACTATTCAAAATGGATTTATAGGCACATAGACAAACATATCAACACTCTATTGAACTCTATTAAAATTCCCCTTTTTCGGTGAATTCTACACAGCTCTCATATTATAAACAGTACATTATCCAAGTACAAACTATTATTATTCGTAGTTATTCTAAAATCCTCTCAATAATTCAGTTGATTTAATGACGTAATTCCTTGGGGGCAAATATTTATCTTACTTTTTAATTATTGACAAGACAATACCCTTTATGAACAACAAAATTTTTACACATTTAACCCTAATTTAACTCAACAAAAAATTAAATACAATCCAATGTCCTTTAAAACGATAATACACTCGCGATCATAAAATCCGGGTCACCTTGAAAATTTCAAGTTTCTTGAATATTTTTGCCTCTGGTGCAGTAATAACCTTTTTTTGGGCTGATTTGTCATCAATGTTTGTTTTGAAAGAAAAAAACAACTGATTTTTATTGTTTTTATTAAAAAAGCAGAAAAAAAATCGAATTGTCGATAAAACAGACATACGAAAAAAATGGAAAATACAGAGCGTGGTAAAATATCAGTGAAATTTAAATGACTAATATCGTGTATTGCCTCCACTTGCTCTAATAACCTCTTGCAGACGACAGGGATACTCTCAATTTTTCTCCGGATTACATGTTGTGGTATGTTATTCCACTCCCTCACTAACAGATCCTTAAGCTCCTGTGCGTTGTTAGGAGGAGATGTTAGGGGTTGAATACGTTTTTTCAAATCGTCCTAGAGATGTTCGATGGGATTGAGGTCCGGAGACCTAGCTGGCCAGGGTAGCCTCGTAATTCCAACCTAGTCCAAGTATTGCATACTGATCGTGGCAACGTGCGTTCGCGCGTTGTTCTGAATAAAAACGACGTCTTCTCCAAGCCCTGCCATGATATGCATAACATGTTCTTCCAGAATCTCCGTAATGTCCCTTTGTTCAGTTAAGGACCCATTTTCGATGAAGGGTAATTCTGTGCCGAAGTCGGAAGATACCACTTCCCCAAGCCATGACCGAGCCTCCACCAAATGGCATTCTTGAAGAAATGCAAGCTTGTGAAAATCTTTCACCGGTTCTCCTCCAAACTCTTACACGTCCATCGGATCCAGTTAGGCAGAAACCGGATTCATCTGAGAATAACTCCTTGCTCCAATCGTTAATTCCCCAATGTGCGTATTGTCGAGCAAAAGCTAGTCGTGCAACTCGATGCGCCAGGCGAAGTGGCGGTTCTGTAGCCATTACCCGAGAAGATAGTTCAAAAGAACAAAGTCTTCTCCTGACTGTTGCAACGTTAACATTGCGATTTCGTACTTCCTGTAGACGATTTCGATGCATAATCGCAGTTGAGGTCCGGTTTCGTAAAGCCTGAAACACAAGAAAACGGCCATCTCGTGCCTTGGTCGTTTTTCTTCGTCCAGAGCCAGGTCGTCTGGATAGCAAACCCGTCTCCTGAAAGCTTTGAAGCACTCGTTGAACCGTAGAAAGGCTTACGCCAACAGTTCTTGCGACTTGCCGTTGAGTGTGACCGTCTTTCACAAGCACAACAATTTGTGCCGTTTCAACAACAGTCAAGGGTATTTTTGGCAAAAAATAAACAATAATAAACACTAATAATGGCACTAATAAACACTAATGTTGGCAATAATAAACGTTTGTTCGTTGCGTTTGAACAGAAAGTCGAAGCACAACTGAGATATTTAAAAAATCGGCAGTTACAGGTACCGTTCATTTTGGGAAGTGTGCACTTTTCTGCGAAATCGGCACTATTGGAATTCTTTGTTGCAAAGGAAACCACTAAGCTGACAACAATTCTCAGAAACATGCATTAGTTTGTATTTGTTTTATTATTATTTACGATAAAGCCCGTTAAAAATGAAATATCGGTGATTTTCAAGGTGACCCGGATTTTATGATCGCGAGTGTATAACTACTACTACTACTATCGGTTCACAGCGTTCTCTGACGCCTTCCGACTCCTAACCGCCATTCTTCTCTATTTAACCATAGGCCTTGAGAGATTTCTCTTTCCTCTAGTTCTTTTTCAATTCCCTCTCTCTAGTTTCTTCTCGGCCTTCCTCTTTTTCTTCCTACTTGTGGTGTCCACGTCAAAATCTGTTTCGGAATCCTGTCATCTCGCATTCTCTGTACATGGCCGTACAATATTAACTGTTTTGTTTTTATGTCATCAACTATTGTATGCTTGACTCCCATTATTTCTCGTATTCTCTTCTTGATTTGCCTGCTGCTCTTCTCTAGAAGTCCATTTCTGTTGCTAGTAACAGTTTCTCTGTTCTTTGTTTCATTGGTCAAACTTCACTGCCACATGTGATTACATTTTTAAGTATGGTGTTGTATATGAGTTGTTTGTTCGCTTTAGATATTGTTTGGTCCCACAGAATGCCGTTCATCATGGATATGGCTTTTCTACCCTGTATGTTTCTGTCTTTTATAGCAGCATCGAGTGTTCCATCTTGAGTTATCTTCATACCCAGGTACTTGTATTCATCACAGTGTCTAATTTCTACCCCATCATTTTTTCTTAATGTTGACTTTGAGAACCCATTGTAGTCTCGTCGTTGAGAGGGATTCCCATGCCATTTTCTTTTTCACAGCTTGAGTGCTTGTTCCAGATAAATTTTGAAAAGGGTAGGCCAAATACAGCTACCCTGCTTTAGTCCTTTCATGACCTTAAATCCCTTAGATATCCTTGATCCAGTTTTAATTTTTGCAGTCGTTACATTATACAGACTTTGGACTGCTTTGATAAGACCATGCTTAATGTTGGTTTGCTGTAGGGTTGACCATAGTTTACTGAGGGGTACACTGTCATATGATTTTTGTAAGTTTATGTACACCAGGTGATCTTCTCTACTGACGGCTGTTTTTTTCTCAATAACTTGCGTAATAGAGTACAAGTGGTCTACTGTGGATCGCCCAGCTCTAAAATCAGCTTGCTCCTCTGCTTCGTAATCTCTATAGTCATTTTCTATTTTGTTCTTAATAAGTTTCCCATACATCCTACTTATTGTGCTAAGTGTATTGTGTATTGTGTATGATATAACTTTGACTAATATAAATTTTAGTCTATATAACATCCTGAATTGGCATATATTATCTGATCATACGTTAAAAACTACCTATCACTTATTTTGAAGATATTGTCACTTGCAAGTAATTTGTACTTCCTGCTGTCATCAGTTCGTTGTTACCACTCATTAGATCAAGTCCTGTAGCATTTTCGTTTCACTACGTCATGAAACAATGAAAAAGATTCCTAATGTTTTTGCGTCTCTAATATTGGTAATGTAAACATTTTCAAGTCTGTTTATAATAATTATAATTGCTCTTTCCATTGATCTTTGTTCCGCATAGATATTTGCGCACAAAATAAACAGGAATATTTCCGCTTATAATTATAATGATTTTTGGGGATGATACCATTACTCAGTAGACCGCCTGCCAGAGCAGTCGATTTCACGGAAATGGTCATATTTAGTTGAAGGCTTACTAGAAAGAACTGAAAGAGTTGTCTCTGAAGATCATCTTCTGATTCGGCAATAATTGCTGCATCATCTGCGTAACACACCATACCAATTCTTTTGTTGTCCATTCTGTATTCGAGATTAAGAGATGTTACTTTGTTTATAATTTTCTCGCCTTGTCTAATTCCTCCCGGTGTTGGATAATTTTCTTCAGTGAATTGGTCTCCTGCTCTAACTTTGGTTACATTGTTGTTATTTAGGTTATGGACTATCTTTGTTATATTGGTTGGTGTTTTATTTTCTATTAACATATTTAGAATGTCTCTCAGGCGAACCCTGTCAAACGCCCTCGTCAGATCAATGAAGCAAATATACGCTGGCATGCCGAACTCTATAAATTTTTCTTTTATTTGTTTTATTATGAATACTGCATCTGTTATAGACCGCCTTCTTGTAGAACCTTCTTGTTCTTCAGCATTAGTGATTTACCTTTCCAATTTGTCCTTAAGAATACTCGTGAAAAGTTTCATCGTTGTATTTAAAAGGGGTTATTCCTCTGTAGTTTTGTAGGCAAATTTTTTGTCCTTTTTTAAATATGGGGATTGTGATGCTCTTCTGCCATTCCTCTAATGTTTCTGTGTCCTTTAAGATTTTGTTAAATAGTTGTGACAGTTTACTTGCAAGTTCAGAGCCTCCATATTTTAAGAGTTCATTGGGTATACAATCTGTTCCAGGTAATTTTCCGTTTTTAACCTTCTTGATATTTACTTCTACCTCTTCGTCATTGATTGATTGTAGCACTTATATCTGCTTCGTTATATTCAGCGTTTCTTCCGCATCATACAGCTCCTTAAAATGCTGTTGCCATGTCTCTATAGGAACTTCCTTGGTCTGCACGAACTTGTTAACTGGTTTTTTCCTGTTCCGAAGCATTTTCCATACTTTCTTTTGGGCACCACGTAGGTCGTAGTCCATGTTGCTGGTGAATTTAGCCCAATGTTCTCTTGATTGATTTTATTCTTGCGTTTACTTCGTTTCTTACTTGGACATATTCTGCGAGAGCTTCTTCCGATTGTGTGCTTTTATATCTCAGGTAGCATTTGCGTTTTAGTTCAGAGAGTTCTTTTACCTCTTGACAATACCACGATTTGGTGCGGTATATCGCACTCGTGTTAATTTTCCGCTTTCCAATTGCTTCTTCTGCTGCATGGTTGATGCATTTCCTGATTTTTTGCCAAGTATCTTCTACTCCCCATTCTGGTTGTAACTCGATCTCTTCTAGTTTGCTGGTAATCTTGTTCTCAAAAAGAGTTTTGTACTCTCTGCTGCTGGCGACTCTATATTGTGTTTTTCGATGAGCATTGGGGGTTTTCTGTTTCGTTGCGGACGTTCTAGTAACATCTCGCATAAAACAAGGTTATGATCAGTCTCCAGGTCCTAGCAGATGTTAGGGTTCTGACATCAAGTACCTGTGACGGTGTTATCACTCGATTTGTAATTATAAAATCTATCATTGATCACTGGCCTCGAACATTTTTAAAAATGTATTTATGTTGGTCTTTATGAGGAAAGTATGTGTTGTTGATTCTCATTTTATTTCTATCGCAAAAATCGATTAGTGCTTCGCCGTTTTCATTAATTATTTCTTCGTTGTACTTTTGCCTTATACCTGGTATGACATCGTTTCCGATCCGTGCATTAAGATCGATACGAATACGATAATTTTGTGTTTAGCATTTATGTTATCTAAAATTAATTATTGTTAAACATATTAATAGTAAATTCTTTCTATTATAATTTACGAATATTTTCCGTTTTAATACTTGGTTAAAACCCTAGCACAAGCCAACCACTGGTAATTTGCCTTTTAAATTGTAAATAGAACAAAAGTACTGATAAAGAATCACCGAGATATATGTAAAAACTGCTAGAAAAATATCAAAGGTGACTAAACGACATTTAATTAGAATTCTTGTAAATATTAAACGAGAACTCAATAAGAAACCTTAAAACACCAAGAAATCTTCTTCTTCTTCAAGGGCCATCTCCGCGGCGGAGGTCGGCAATCATCATAGCTATTCGGACCTTTGAGACGGCTGCTCTGAAAAGTTCGTTTGATGTACATCCGTACCACTCTCTCAGGTTGCGCAGCCATGACATTCTACGCCTCCCTATGCTTCTCTTTTTTCCAAGAAATCAGAGTGAGGTAAATCGGGTATAGTTCTAAGTAGTAAACTACTTAGAAGTTGGTATTACAATTTAGAAGATTCAAAGATGACAACGCGTATTATATACATATATTGAAAACGCCACAGATTTAAAATTTATTGTAACAGAAATTTCAACAAACCTAATAAAGTCCGGTTCTGTCTGGGGTCAAGTTGTGGGTCTGATTAGACTTAAGATGGAGAGCTGGTCATTTGGCGACCCTTCCTATAATATGTTATGTTTGGTCCTTGTAAGTTTTCTTTAGTTTCCCGAGCTTTTCAAAGGCCTCGACTATTTGTTTGCATTAAATTATAGCTGATTGTCTTTCCAGAAGTTTTTTTAATTTGGATATGACTTATAACATTATTTTGGTACAGAAATATTTTGAAAATGTACTTTATTTTAATAGATTTTTAATTTGAATTTGAAAAAGTTTTAAAAAGTGTTTTATTTAATAAATAAATAAATAATATCAATATACATTAATAATTTGTGAGTTTCACTGAACTGCACAAAAACTATTCTTTAGCTACTAACCTTAGTCGTTAAGGCGTTTAATTGATATAAAAAATAATGATATTTAAAAAAAAACAGATACACATATCAAAATAATGTAGGGGACACAAACAAAATGCGAGCTTACAAAAGGATTTCAAATAATTTATTTTAAATATTTTTAATAAAACGTTATAAACAAGTGTCTCGAATATAAAATAAATATTTTTTCTTAGAATTATCGCAATAGCTCTTAAGAAAATTAAAGGAGAACTCCATAAGTCAAAAAATGTTAACAAAAACAAAATAAAAAAACTAATTTGTTGCCCCTTAACTCCCAACAAAATAGTCTTTAGCTTAAGTTAGTATAGTGTAGGACCTCCATGATCGTTGACTACTGTCCTACATATGTAAGGCAAACTCATGATCAGATGGTCAATGTCTTGCCGCAGTATTCTGTTCCTCTCTACTTAAAGGCCCTTAAAAAGTTGCTTCCTTGTATTGAACGCAATATTTTGTTGTAAAATGCGTCTGCTTAATATGTTCCATGCATGCTTAATTGGGTTTAAACCTGGCAAATGTGCAGGGCATGATAAAACCTAAATTTTATTATTTTCGAGGAATGTTCGCACGACCCTGACAGTTTGTGGACAGGCATTGTCGTGCAATAATTGAAATTGGTGACCAGCTTGTTGTGCAAAGGGTACTACAGTAGGTTCAAGAATAATATCGCGGTAATCTGTTGCATTTAGAAACCATTCCAGGCAAACGAGATTGGTTCTTTCACTAATGCCACCCTATACCATTATACTGTCGCTTTGCTGTCTATAAATCTCCTGCACGGTGGCTAATTGTTCAGTATTGCCAAATCGTCTCCAAATTCATGTCCGTTTTGTATCTGGTACAAATCCAAAGGACTCATCTGTGAACAAAGTGGAGGTCCACCTACGTCTAACCCACTTTTCGTATTCTTGTGCCCACTGAAGTCGATTAGCGCGATATCCTCTGGATAACACAGGCACTCTCACAAGTCTTCGAACATTTAACCCTACTTTATCCAGTTTATTTGTAATGGTTTGGCCACCTACAGACACCTAATGGATCTCTTGAAGCCTCATTCGTAATTTTGATGTGTGTATATACTGCTGATGATGGTAAAACATGCCTTTTTATTTACACAAAATTAGAGAATTAGAAGTCTTTATTATTACCTTTTTTGATACCAAGCTAGACTAGATTTCTCTAACATTTGATAATGTGGTCTTTATTTCAAAAACGTGGTTTTATTTCTTTACGAAGAAAAAACTTTACTAAAAAGTGGGGTTTTTCTTCTTTTACTCTGGGAGCCATATATTTTATTCCGGTATATATGTATTTTCTGCTGCGTTTGTAGGTCTATTTCACTCTCAATTAGTAAATAGCACTAGAAAGCTAACACAAACATGTGTTCTTGATATAAGCCAGAAGATATGTTATCAGCTTAAGGATTTCTTCTAGCCCGATACTTGTTTTGCCGCCTAATGCCAATAAATTTATTACTATCTTCCGTTTACTAACGTCTCTTTCATTTACTACACCTTAGTCTAATCTTTCTACCAAAAGTTTTAAAGATGTCTCCTCATTTAATACCAAGTTATCATCTTTTGACCGTCTTTCATCTAGTAAGATCCAAAAGAGTATGTAGAATGCATTTAAAAACTCCCCCTTTGATATTACGACTTTCTTCCAACTACTATTGAATTTAAATTTTAACAGCTTCTCGCCTGATGCTGCAGAATATTGCGGACCTTAAAAAATTCTTCTAGTGCCCTAGTTTGTCGGTGAGTATACTATATCTTGTCTTCAAACAGAGAAAAGAAAAGAACCTACAGTTAATTCAAAACAGATGAGGTGATAACGTTGGCGATAAGATTTTGAATATGAAGAAATTAGGACAGGATAAGAAATAAACACGGTAGGAGAATTAAGGATTAGGAACATAATGTAGGCCAAAATTTTAACTATTAATTCAATTAATATGAGAAAATAATATTATTGTTCCTCATCTTTTCCGTTTTCAGGGGTGTCTACCTCTTACTCTTTTTCGCCACTCTTTTTTCTCAAGTCCTCTACCATACAGTCCTTTTATCACCTCCTTAAGTTTCTTTTTACCTTTCTTTTTATCAACTTCTAGATTTTATTGCAGTCTTTGTCCTGGAATATTTTTTGAGACTGTAGTCAAACCAGCCCTTTACCGAATTAAGTTATTCCTAATCCTATTTTCCTAGTGATACCCAACATCCACCGTTTATTTTGGTTACCTTCATCTTATTATTATTAACGCAGGTATCTTTCTTTTTAGTCCTTGCCTGATTTTTCGATTACAGAGTACCCCGCTCATTCGCTTCCAATTAAACCAACTAGCTTGTATCTTGTGGGTCAGTTCTTGATCTAGTCTCACATTTTTCCGTTACATAAGAGCCAAGATATTTCCGTTGCGTATTTAAATCCTTCTATTCGTCCTAATTTTTTCCCAAGCTATTCGATGTCCCCAACCATTTCTGTTTCTCCCAACCTCACATACTTTATTTTCAAACTGCTAACCTTAAGTCCTGCCTCTTCAGTAGCACTTCTCCCACCCTCTAACTTTTCCTCCAATATTTATCTGCTCTCCACTACTAACACGCTATCATTAGCAAAAAGCATTGACCAAGGAGTACCCTCCCATACCTTTTTGGTCAGTACACCCATAACAAGATTAAATTGTAGAGACTCAAGAACCTTGATGCAAACCAACTGTCATTGGAAAATATTCGGTCAATCCGACATAGGTCCTTACTTTGGTGTATGCCCTTGTCTAGGAACTGTATTGTACACCTTTTCTAGTACAAGTCTATAAATACCAAATGTAGCTCGCTTCTCTTTTTACCGTATATCCCTATCAACTGTCTCAAAACAATCAAGGCATCCGTTGTCCTCCTTCCTGGCATAAACCAAACTGTTCTTCTCCTATCGATGTCTTCCTCCGTAACCATCAGTTCTCTTCAAAAATTTTATTGTGTGCCAAATTTACTTCATTCCTCTGTAGTTCTTACGGTCTTGCATGTCCCCTTTACATACATTGGGCATCCTTTCTTCCTTATTTATCCTACGTATAATTTGCCACAGAACCCTAACCGTTGCGTTCCAAACCTCCATAGGTCCCACTACCTTACTATTTTTTATCCTATTTAATGCCTCGACAACCTCATCTCTCACTATAACCTTTATTACATATTCAGTTGGGATCCCGCATTCTCTATCTCTCCTCTGGTATTATTCGTTAAGAAAATTTTCAGAGTACTTATACCATCTTTGCTTTATTTCAACATCAGTGCTTAACACTCTTCCATTCGCATTGTTAATCTGCCGCACGTCAAGTGCTTTGATGACTTCCTTGCTTTAGCAATACTGTATAAACTTTTCACCCTCTCAAGTGTTTCCCACTCTTTATATAGCTGTGCAGACGATTTTTTCTTTGAAGTAGCGCTTCAGCGCGCTTTGTTTCATTATTTCTGCCTTGTATATATCCTTATTTTTTTCTTTTTTAAACCTGTTATACCTCTTTCTGGCATTTTTATTCTCCCTAACCTTCTGTTGTACTTTATCGTTCCACCACCAAGTTTATTTGTCCCTATGAGGTCCTTCATTAGATGTTTTTCTAGCACTTCCTCTCCAACTCATACCACAACTTTGCATTTGGATTTACACTAGTCACTTACCGTATCTTTTTCCTCAAACTCTTCCAGCATTCTACGCTTAAATATTCTTGCCAAATCCTTATCCTTTTACTACTTTACTTTCTGGTATCCTACTATGAGAAAATAATACTGCTCCATTAAAAATAAAACTATAGGATAAACATATATTAATAACCTTGTATAAGTTATATTCTAGGTCTCTTCTTCTTTTTGTCAACCATTTTCCATCCACTCCTGAATGTAGGTCTCTCCCAATTGCTTCCATCTTTCTCTATCTTGCGCCAATCTAATCCACTGTTTGCCTGCCACTGTTCTTATGTCATCTACCCATCTTTTTTGAGGTCTTCCCGTGCTTCTTGTTGTCGTCCTTGGTCTCCATTCTAGAATTCTCCGTGCCCACCTGTTGTCATTATATCGGGCTACGTGACCTGCCCAGCGCCATTTCATTTTTGCAATTTCTTCCACAATATCCCTAATCTTCGTTCTACGTCTTATCTCGGTGTTTCTAATCTTGTCTCTTAGTGATATTCCAAGCATGATTCGTTCCATTGCTCTTTGCGTTGTTTCTAATTTTTTAGCAGATTTTTTGGTAAGGGCTACTGTCTCCAAGCCGTAAGTACAAACTGGTAGTATGCATCTGTTATACACCTTTTTCTTTAAGTTTACAGGAATGGAGGTGTTTTTCAAGATATATGCTAATTTGCCGAAAGCACCCCATGCCAGTTGTGTTCTTCTTTTAATTTCAGCATCTTGATTTGGTTTTCCTAGTTTGATAACATGACCTAGATATACATAATGTTCAACATTTTCTATGGTATGATTTTGTATTGTTATATTTGTCTGGTCTCGGCTCAGTATTTTTGTTTTGCTGTAGTTCATTTTTAAGCCTACCGCTCCTGAAACTGCATTTAATTGTTGTAACATATCATTTAGTTCTTGGATATTATCGGCTATTAAAACTATGTCATCTGCGAATCGCAAGTGGTTTAAGTATGATCCGTCGACGTTGATAGCCTTATTGTTCCATTCTAGTTTCTTAAAAATGTCTTCTAGAGCAAGGGTAAATAGTTTGGGAGAGATGGTGTCTCCTTGTCTTACTCCCCGTTGTAGTCTTATGGGATTAGTTTTTGTGCTTTCGTCCAGCTTTATCTGCATAGTGGCATTTTCATATATGTTTTAATTATGTTAGTGTATCTTGAATCTATACGTGCATTTTCTAGAGATTCAAGCACTGCCCATAATTCGATGGAATCGAATGCTTTGTGGAAATCGACGAACGCCATATGAATTGGAACATTATACTCGGTGCATTTTTCTATCAGTGTTCTTACGGTGTCTCTTCTTAGTCACTGATAATTAAGGCGGGACCTATATAAGTATATTTAGAACATTATAAACTTAAGCCCGATTGCCAATAAAAATGCTATACATATAAGTTCTTTCTTTCCTGCCAAAATTGTGCGCTTTATATATTTAATTCATTTCAGAATTAAAAAATGTATAAAGAGACGCGTGATATATTCGAATTGCAAACGCGGATCTTATCTTTCACAACAAATAAAAATCCAGATGGTAATAGCAATATCCGCCCGATTGAATCCAAAGATTCGAATCTGCTTTGAGTGTAGCTAACAGCTCCAAAGGCGGCGGCCATAGGATACGACTCCGTCTTTGCGACGAAAACCGATTGACCAGAGAAAGCGTTTGATCTTTCGCTAATACTAGCACGCCACTTTTTAACTGATTGCCAATATCCGAGATGAGAGGAAGGCTTTTTGTGCCTTTTCACAATTTTGCGACTCATTGGAATATTTTCTGATTTACAAAGCGTTGACCGAATAGATTCTGCAAGGCAAAGTATCGCTTCCAGACGTTTTTAGGGGTAATTTGAATTTTTAACTTCCTTTTACAACACCCTCAGGCAATTTTCTAATGTAATTTATCGAGAAAAGTCATATAAATACGCATACATACAATATACAGGGCTAGAATACCAAGAAGTAGATGTGTTAACAACAGATTCATTTCAACAGTGGCTTAGATCAAAATATTCCGTTCTAAAAGTTTTAAAGGTACAGAACTTCGAGACATACAAGCTAAGCAATACGTAAAGTAAGGATATTTACAACTAGGTTTTTCGAATTGATTCATTATGTTATGATTGGAGTAGCACCATCTGGTTTAATTACATTTATAAGTCCTGTTTAAGATGACCGTATCTCAGACAAAGAAATTTTAATTTAATTAAGATTATTGGACAAATTGACCCCAAATGAGGATGCTATAATGGTAGATAAGGGGTTTTTGATAGAAAATGAAATACATTGAAAAGAAAATCGAATTAATAAGACCGCCATTTTTGGAAAAAAGAAAACAATTATCAATGCAAGATGCACTTTGTACTGCTGAAATTGCTTCAGCAAGAGTTAATTTATTCCTAGTTCCTTACATGGTCTTTGTTATAAATATTATTTCAGGATATGTGGAAACAATCTATGCTGGCGACTCCAATAGATATCAGACTAAGTAGAAATACCATAAAACTGATGACAACGGTAAACAACTGCGTATAGTTTGTTTCACGAAAAATGGTTGAGTGCTTAATGGTTACCTGAGTTGATCCTATTGAGTCTCTCAATAAACTACCGAAGTACACAGGGTCGCACTTCAGAAAGTTTGTTATTTAATATATTTCATTGGTAACTGTGTAATACACGATTATAAAAATTTATTAAATTATTTCATATGGTATTTTCAGGTTGTTCAAGTGAATATACTTGATAATTTAACAATTTTTAACATGAAGAAAGTAGTTTTTTTGTTCTACGTGAATAATTGTAGTATATGGATCTAAATTTAGAAAGGTACTTTCCTTCACACTTTTTACAGACTTAGGACTGTCAGCCAAAAATTGGCGTGTTTAAAAGTTTTTGCTCTTCCTAATCGGATATCGTTAAAAATGTACAGTAATAATAGTTCTATTTACAGTAGATACATACATCATCATTCAGTCTTCGCTTATCCACTGCTGGACATAGATCTCCCTCATAATTTTTCATCTATTTCGATCTTGTGCCTCTTGCATCCAATTCCTATGATAACGTTTTAGATCGTCAGTCCAACGTGTTGGTGGACGACCTCTGCTTCGGTAGGCATCATCTCTTGGTCTCTATTCCAGTATCCGCTTTGTCCATCTATACATACAAACGAATACATAATGTACAAAAAATAAATGATCGGATATCGTTAAAAATGTATAGTAATAATAGTTCTTTATTATATACATACAGTATATACATACAGACATACTTAGTATATACATACAAACGAATACATAATGTACAAAAAATAGATGAATTGAAAAAAAAATATAGAAAAATATATATAAGTTAATATTTACAAAAAAAATACCCAAAATAACCAAAATATATTTATGAATTCCTAAATACCTAATTCTGTTTCGCTGTCGCTATCCTCTTCAAGATTAATAACAATTGGTTTAATTATGTGATTTAAAGTAACATATGAATTTTTATATGCGTCACAAACATATACTTTTTTAATAGAAAATGATTTTAACACTTCTAAGAGTTCATTTTTTATAAATAACTTTCTTCGAAATATATATCGTTTTCTAACAGGTAGTTTTGAATTTCAATTTTCGTGTTATTTGCACTTGGAGACTTATGTAATTGACAACTGTGGTAACTTGCATTGTCCATTACTATCACACTGTTTTGAGGAAGGTTAGGTATAAGACAATTCTTAAACCATTGGTCAAAAAGCTCTTCCGTTGTATCCTCATGGTAGTCCACGCAGGAGTCTTTAATGTTCTTTGCAGAAAGCCATAAGGCATTTGGGACCGAACCATTTTCTGATCCGGCATGTAAAATTGTTATTCTTTTCCCTTTGTTTGATGGAGCTTTTGTTTGACACCTGTGGGAAGAATGGGACCATCCTTTGGATGGTGTTTCATGAGTGTCAAACCATGTCTCGTCCAGATAAATTATTGGTCAATCTTCTCTACAGTACTTTCTTATGGAAGTTATATATTCAGTACGCCACTTTTGTAAACGACGGGACTCCATAAGCACTTGCCTTTTGTCAATTGTACGATATCTAAAGCCCATTTTAGACAAAATCCTCCAAAGACTAATGCGGCTACAGTTTATTTGTGTATCATCATTAGTCAGCCGTTGTTTTAAAGCATCTAATGTAGGTATCCGTTGCTCTTCGTACATTGTGTAAATTTTTCGTCTTATTAAGTCCTTATCACTTTCGTCAATACATTTGGTAGAACCGGCATCCTTACGCTTCCTTCTTGACTTTGATTTGATGTAATTCTTTTCACTGTGGTTAGAGGTATTTTCGTTAAATCAGATATTTCACTGGCAGCAGTATTAGCAGTACGTCCTCTTGTAAGTAAAGAACTATATATTGTTTTTACGATTTCTCTAGCGTCAGCAGATAAATGATTTTTCTTTGCTGGAACATTGGAAGAAGAACCATCAATGTTTTTCCACGGACGTCACATAATGCTGTTTTATAGGTATAAATAGGTATAATACTGGTAACACTTGTAACACTTTCAACTAAATGAAACAAAATGTATATTTAAGTATTTCTCATCGGTTTTTAATATACTTTTACAAATTATACAGAATAGAGGGAACCTGTATAATTATTCCAGGAAATACCTAACGATCAACAAATTTATTGTGGTAATTAAAAGATCAACCATTGATAGTGAAACTCACTGTTAAAATGTTTACAACTTTATAAAATAAAATGCATTCTAATCGTTTTTATAATTTTATACGATTTTTTAATCGTTTTTATATTACCAGGAATTTATTATACAAACAAGATAACGACACTCCACAGTAGCTTCAATTTTAACTGAATACTTACCTGCTCAACTAATGTTGACTAAGCTGGGGTACTTGCGGTCGGGTTTTATTGCAATCATTAAGCACTCAACCATTTTTCGTGATATAAACTATACCTGTTAGGAGGTTAACAATCTAAATAGAATATTCGATCTTGTATTGTAAAATGTAAAATTTGTCATTTAGTAGTGTTTCACGAATTTAGACAATTTTACTTTATAACAAACATTAATAATTTTGTAACCAGAAAAAGTACGTATTAGTTTTTTTTATTTCATTAATATAAGAATAAAAAATTGTTTGTAATAACTTAATTAGATATTATTTAGTTAATATTTTGAATATTAATACTTATTAAACTTTTAATTTAAAATTTTATACCGTGTCAAATATGCGTGAAATGTTTATTAGACAATCTTCCATGATTAACCCTAATTTGAAGAGCCTCTCAATTCGGAATTCTCATCTAGGGCGCTGTGGCGTTGCGTTTCTCCGTTCTTTGTCCTTTTGTGCGATCATCTTTTCACTTGAGCAGTAGTCAGCAGCAGTAATGATATTTGGTATCTGTTAAATCACGTTCACGGTTGAAGGCACACCTCTATGGCAACCTTTCACCTCCACATCGGGTCACCAAGGTGACTATACAATGAGGACCGGCGGAAAGGGCTCTTCTCAACCGACACCCCTGCATACTCGTAATTACAAGCCTCGCACTCTTCGACTTTTCTGTGCATTCGGGGATTTTCTCAGATGCCGCTACCGTAAGATCGCTATAAAGATAATAAAAAATGTAACTTACTTCAAAATATCAAATATCTCACACTAGAAATAAGAGACACTTATAGTAAAATAAAATATTTATTTGACATTTTGTTCTCCAAAAAGTCATTCTTAAAATACATTTTTAGTTTGAAACTGAATTTGTTACATATTTATCAACATTGGTTGAAAACATAAGCTATATTTTTTTGTATATAATTTTTTTTACTTACTAATATCGGCTAATAAATTTAACTAGGTGAATTAAATTTTGAAAAAAAAACAATAATAAAAAAACAAAAAAAGTAGAAAAGAACATTTAATAAAAAAAATTATAAAATAATATTAAGAGAAGATTAAAAATAAATAAAAAAAAGAAAAAATATAAAATTAAATAAAAAAACTAAAAAAAAATAAGTAAATGTTGGAAAAAATAGACACAAGAAAAATGAAAAAATCACAAGAAAAATAATATATCCGAACATTATCATTATTTTTTGACCATTATTAATTTTCAAGAACGTAGAGTTATCTCTAATTCTAATGCACGTGCTTATATTTTACATTCTTAGTTTTGTCAATTCAACTAAACTTAGGTGGTATCCCAAAGTTTAACATTGCATTATATAATGCAGTTCTTTTAACACTGTCAGAGGTCGCTTTGAAGTGGACGAAGAGATGGTGTGATGTGCATGTATTTGGTGTATAGTTGACTTTTCGGCAGTGAATCCGCATTGTTTATGTCCAATAATATCCTTTGTAAAGAATTTAAGTCTCTCAAAAAAGTATGTTGCTAAATATTTTATATGCTGATACTATTAGAATAATGGCTTTATAGTTCTTAAAATAAACTTGATTGCCCTTTTGATGCTGCGGACCTATTATTCCCCTTAGGCACTTTTCTGCTGTTAATTCGATCTGCCATATATGTAAGTACTATTAGTTTATGGATTGCTCCAAAAAGTAGATCACCAACTTCCTCATACATTTTAGAGCGTCTATTTTTGGCCATTTTTAGGGCTTTATTATTCTTAAGTTTTTAGATGGTATTTGGCACATCTGCTCTTAAGGTACCTTTAGACCTGACACTTATTGCATGAAATTTGTAACAAACATACTAGTAGGAGAGCTTGTAGACATTTTTGGGTAGGTATTTAGGGTATTTAAAAGTTTTTAAGATACCTCTTCGGTAATATCTTAATAAAGAAATGCAGACCTGGTTGGAGGGTAGCGGTCATTTATCAATGCCTAAATTACAAAACCTGCAAAAATTTTAATTACAAAAAATATCTTTGAGGCTAATTGTAATTTTTTTGAAATGAAAATAACTTTAGCGACGTTGTGCAAATTTTGGATGAGTAAAAGCATTGAATACGCAAGCGAAACGGCTCGACGAATAGTGACGTATGAGGTCTCGTTGGAAAGAAGAGAGGGTAACTAGTACAATAGCGGAAAAAATTAAATGCATTGGCAAAAGAGCATTACATCATATCTCCATTGTCGAATCAAAGCGAAGATAAAAGAGCAGCAAATACAAGCCGGTGCTGGAAAATCTTGGGCCCACCTAATAGAGTCACCAATCCCTCGCAACTTGCCGAGACCCATTAGTGTAGCCGTGTTCAGAACAACTACGGGGCATGACTACCTGGCCTCCCATCTACATCGCATCGGCGTCCGCGAAAATGACAACTGTCTACTATGTGATCAGCCCCAGATGAATGCTGCTCACCTTCCAGAGTGCCCAGCCCTGAAAACAGACCCACCCGAGGAGGATGAAGATCGCCTACGAGAAACGGCTCGTCTATACTGGTCAGCGCGCCACCAAATGGCTAACATGCCAAGGGTGGGCGTTGGCTAGTAAGTAAGTAAGTAAGTAATATCTCCATTGTTATTGGTCCGATTAGAGCGTAAATTGAAAGAGGAGGCGATAACGATTGTATTAAGAAGGAAAAAATAAACAAGGCGACTACCAAAAGGGTACTACACAGCATCTTCAGATATTAATAAATGTATTTATTTAATTTTGATTTATTGACTTAAAGAAAGCCTCTGGCACAACGTCGCTAAAAAGGTTTTCACTTTAATAGTATATGGCGCAAGCAACGCGTGTATACTATATAGCACTTCTTTTTGTATAAAGAAAAAGCATTAAACTCGCGACAGATTTTTGTGACTGCCATCGCTACGGCGAGATATAGTATGTATGTGTACATTCAAAAATTCACAACGTTTTCAATGTAATAAGACTGATATTATTACTTTTATATAATTACATAGAACAATTACATACAACAAAAGATCAATAAATCGTCGTGTTGGAATAACAAAGTTGTATCTGCCATTTTTATCAGAAATGAGTTATTGGTAGAATTTAATTATAATTATAGTTTTGCTTAAGTATGAAGATATCAGCACTATCTACTGGACGATAGCTGAAATAACAGTGTTACAAAGTTCTGTCTTATGCAGTTTTGCTGCTACTTAAGTTAACAAGGTGGTATCTACTGAATTTCAAATAAATTTAAAAAAGTTCTATCTGCAGCCACTATGTGATCACATATTAATTTAGTTAAACCGTTAAACCGTCGACCCGGTAATAGACACGAATATTAATTTACTTCTAAAGTTTTGTCTTTTAAAAAAGTATTTAATACGTTCAAATAATCTAAATAAAATGGGTGATAGCTGAGATAACAGCATAACCACGTAAGATTACGTTTATTTTAATTTAGAAGTAGACCTTCCTAACCTAACCTATATTAATACAGAGATGCAGATTAAACCATACATAATTCGTCTCTTCCCAACAATGATCTAAACAAAATGGGTGATAGTGGAGATAGCACGATAACCACGTAAGATTACATTTATTTTAATTTAGAAATAGACTTTCCTAAACTAACCTACATTACAGAGATGCAGATGGAACCATTAATTCGTCGCTTCCCAACAATGGCTTAAAGATGACAAGAAAACGAAAGAGAAATTCATTAAAATGGAAAGTAAATGAGAGGAAAAGTATGTGCCAAGCAGGGAAATAATATATTAATGCCAGGGATAAAGAGGTTCGAGAAAGGAAACGCACATATAAAAAAAATTGTTTAAATAATTGCAAATTCAATTGTGGAAAACAAATTTCCGAGGAAGAGGCACAGGAGGTGTTTAATACATACTGGAGTTTGTCTCAAAACGAAAAATACATATATTTGAGCCATGCTACAAAAAAAAGTTTAAAAGCCAGGGGCACCACGGAAGAGCATTCACGGCGTATGTATACATTTTCGTATTTGATGCTTACTCGTGGGGAGCAAATTCGGGTATGTAAAAATTTTTTTTTTTGGGAACATTGGGTATTTCACAAAAACCAATATACACAGCCCATGAAGAAGAATCTATGCCTAAGAAAGATAGGAGAGGTAAAACAGGTAGTAGATCGATATCTGATGATAAAAGGGACGACGTTAAAACTCATATTAACTTATTTCCAATAATTGAATCTCATTATTGTCGACAAACGACTAAACGGAAGTATTTGGAAACCAGTTTAAGTGTAGCAAAATTATACGACTTGTACTTGAAGTGGTCTGAAGAACTAGGAAAAGATCCAGTTAAATTATCATATTACCGCTTTGTGTTTAACAATGAGTTTAATTATGGTTTTCATATCCCTAAAAAGGACCGTTGTGTAAAGTGTGAAGACTACAAACTTAAAAGTTATGACAAACTTTTGACAGAAGAGGAACACCGGAATTTTGAAGAACACATTGAAATAAAAAATAGTATGAGGCTAGAAAGAAATACTGATAGGGAAAACGGAACACCTGTTCTTAGTTTTGATTTACTCTGTAACAAAAATCGTTTATTGTGCCATATGGACAGAAGAAAAACAAGGAAGGAGCGGCAACGTGCTGACTAGTGCTTTTCATAAAATTTTGGATAGAGTTTTGGATGATAATAATATCACTAATCTAGTCACACGGAGTAATTCTTGTATATCTCAGAATCGTAACTCATTTATTTCATTTTCTGTTATGGAAGCACTGAGACAGCATCCGGAATTAGAAAGTCTTACCATGAAGTTTTCTACACCAGGTCATGGAGCAATTCAAGAAGTGGATAATGTGCATAGTAACATTGAAGGATTTATGGAAAAAGTGGAATTTTATTCACCACTTTCATTTATACGCAATTTGAAGTCTGTGAATAAAAGACATCCTTATGTTATTTTGCAATTAAAAGATAACGATTTTAAAGACTATGAAACTTGTTCCAAAAATTTGGCTTTTAGAAAAATTCCATTTTCCAAAGTGGTGTCAATTAAATTTACACAAAACTTAGCAGAAGCAGAATATAAGCTCTCTCACTCAGAAAACATATTTACAAAAATATCTCTACGAAATACTATACCACAATATGTTCCCCATTCCAAACGAGGTGGTCCAAGAACCCGTGGCAAAAAAGGTTCTCGACATGGCATTATTACTAATCGGAGAGAACAATGCCCTGTTTTCAATAATATACCAATCCTCTTACCTCCAAAAAATGAGCTCTCTGAAGATAAAGTGAAAGCAATTAAAAAAATGATGAATATGAGTATGCCCGATATTGATAAACAATATTTTCAAGCGTTTCTGAATTCTTTAAAATAAACTGTTATTTATTATTATTATTATTATACATTAAGTATGTAACGTTTATTTTGTTTCCATCTCGTATGATGATCTTATATGAAATAAACATTTTTTAATATAATTATTAGTATTATTTTCTCCTTTCTTAGTAAGTGATATATAATTTAAATCTCATTTATAAAACAAGGGTGTATGTGGAAGATAGAACTATGTTAAATAACTGGAAAGCATTGAGATTTAGAAACAAAGTTCTAACAGCGTTTTGATGCTATCTTTTTTTATTTATTCTGTTTATTATATATATGTAAACAAAATAGTACATATGCTAGATTATTTTTTTTTAGTAATTTACACTAATATAATCTTTGTGCAGTATCAACAAGAAAACAAATGTATAACTTTAAAACTTTGATCGCCTGTAACTCAAAATGGCATCCGCACAACATAGAACTTTGTTATTCCAAAGCAACGAAATATTTATATGTAATAAATATTCACAAAAAATTATTAATTTTATTTATCTCACATTACTACTATAAATATAATTTCAACGCAATTTAAGAAGTTTACACTTCTGTCGGCTCTTATCGAGTGTTTTTACTATACTCTGTGTAAATTTTTTGATGGCACGCTATATAGATTATATGTACAATACTATACGTCTCACGTCGTTTCATTTGACCACTCATATGGTATGATTCGGCTAGTTATTTATTTTGTACTTAGTCAAAGCCTTTTTTAAGTCAATAAATCAAAATTATTCTTATAGTAAATCATTCATAGTGTCTTCTGATATCTCGTGTGTAACTATACGTTCAATAATAACAAAGTTACGCTGTGTAGTCACCTTGTCTGTTTTTTCCACCTTAAATATATTCGTTATACCCTTCCCTTCCACTTGCTATGTCGCATGTTAGGACTTATTCAGGTATTTATTTTGAACTCAGCCAGAGGCCTTCTTTAAGTCAATAAATCAAAATTTGTCTTACAGTAAATCTATTTTCATCCATAGTATCCTCTGATATATCGTATGTAATTCTACATTCATTAGTAACGAAGATGCTGTGTAGTGCTCTTTAATAGCTGTGTTGTTTATTTTTTCTATCTATGAAATATATCGTTATCCCCTCCTTTTCATTTACTGCATCACCCGCTTTAATCGGACCAATAATATCGGAGATACGACGTTATACTCTTTTGGTAATGCCGCCATATTGTTGCCTTGTTTTCCGTCATTGTACTAGTTACCCTCTCTCCTTTTCAACGAGACCTCATACGTCACTATCCATCGAGTCGTTTCTGTCGCATACTAAATGCTTTTCAATATCCAAAAAATGCACAACGTAGCTAAAGAAGTTTTTACTTAAAAAAAATACAATATGCCTCAAAAATATTTTTTGTAATACAAATTTTTACATGTTTTTTAATTTAGGCATTGTTAAATGACCGCTACCCTCCAGCTAAGTCTTTATTTATGTAGTAGGATATTACGGAAGAAGTATCTAAAAAATTTTCAGAATGCCTTAAATACCCACCCAAAAATGTCTACCAGCTCTCTTACTAGTATGTCTGACACAAATTTCATGCAATAAGTGTCAGATCTAAACTTACCTTTTTTGGTGCTTCAATGTGTAGTTGCGGATGTATGTTTAGTTATTTCTTGATTTGTTGATTTTTTATGTTGTCGCCTTCTTTAACTTAATATAAATTAAGGTGATCGCTCATACAAAAGTTCACCGTTAATATCCCTACAACTTTCTATTCTTGGCTTAATTTCTTAACGGCTACGTTAGGGATTTGGATGATTTTCTTGTATTTTTTTTTATCAAATTAACTTTGTATCTCATTTAACGTTTTCTATTTACCCTCCATCTTCTTAAGTCAATAGATAAGCTTTTCCCCTCTTCTGAGGCATCTATACTCTTCTTTTTCTCCGTGTGCAACCTGCTTTAAGAGATTTTGGATATGCTGCGTTTTTGCTGTTTATAGCCATTCTCCACTTATTATCAAACCACTGGTTTTTTTTCTGCCCTGCTTTTACCCAATATTTCAACCGATTTCTGCAATACAATATTTGATATTTTTATCCATAGCTAGTTAATATTTTCTTCTTCTTCTGAGTTTTCTGTTTATATCTTATCTTTTGTTTGCTCTACATATACATTTGCTATGTCCGAAGCTTTTAATTTGTGAATATTTCTTTTACTTTTTCCGATATTTTGATTGTATATTGTTTCTTTAAACCATGACAAATTACTATATGATCTATGTAGTTAATCGTTTCAAAATTAGGAGATTTCCAAGTTCCCTTATGTATACGCTTGTGCTAGTAGAGTATCCTTACCGATGGTGGGAGAAAAGATATTATCTTTTCCGACTTTGGTATTAAAGTCTCCTTGTAATGTTTCAATATCATTTTTGGGCACTTATCATACTCTCAGTCCAGCGCCACACAGATCATGTATTTTTCGTAGTCCTCTTTCTCTTCGATTGGAGCGTGAATACTTATAATATGCAAACTTTCCTTTAAGTCTTATTCGACATATTCTGTGATCAATACCTTTGAAGTCAATTATGCACTATATTAAATCCTGCTGCTCACAATAAATTCGGTACCAAATTCGTGACGGGCAAGAAGTGCGCTGTAGTAGATATTTTAGTTCTGTTTTCCCAGAATTCCTCAGCCAATCCATCTTATTTCCTGTAAATCAATGATGTCTGCATTGGCTTTACGTATTTGTTGATAAATGCTTCTTACATTCCATATTCAAATTTTCAAATATTTGGCCTTATTTCGTTTTTGAGTTCGTCTTAGGTTTAACAGTTTTATATCTTTCTTTATAACTTTCATAATATGGGTTTTTCTAGAGGGTTGAATAGTTAGCACAACACCTTTTCGAAGGACCATTTCACCCGTTCTCGTAAGTTGCGACGACCCAACTTTCATCCATGTTGGTTACTGCATCTCCAGTTGGATTGCTCAGTTTTACAGGGGGCACCAGAGTAATGGAGTGGGTAGGATTTAAGTAGAAGTACAGTAAACTGGAGCCAACTCCATGTTTTCGTATTCTACTCGTATACTCGTCAAGATGGAAAAAAGAACTGGACAGAACTGTTGAGAAAAGAAAAACACTGAAAACTGAAAATTGCCAGTAGTAGGATTAGTTTTTTCTTGTCTGGTTCTAAATAAACATTCACATATTTTGGTGAGATATATTTATGTGTTTATGACAATGTCTTACGTTTAGTAAAAATAAAAAATATACTTCCTTTTTCCATTTGTTTTGTTGTGATGTTTTTCACAGGTTTTAATTTATTTTGTGTAAACAAAAGCATTGTAATTTCAAATTCCTAAGAATATATACAACCTCCAGATATACGAAGTTCAAACAATGTAGCATGATAAGATAAAACGGACTTCTTATGGAAAATTTGTAAACTTTACATACGTACATCTCTTAATAAATATATGCAAAAAAATAGGTTTAGTTGAAATGGTGAGACAGCATACCGCTACACAAAATTAAATTCCAAATAAGTTTTCTCTAAAGTTATTAATTACACCAACACTCATTCCTTCCAATACAGTTAGAGAATATCACAGCATGCATTGGACATCCCCCACGTCGAGACAAATTGCGAGAATAATTCACATCCCGCTCTTCTCCAAGGGACAGGAGAGACGTGGAGAGCAAGTAAGTGCATTTCAAAGCAAAAACAAAAGGGAGCGTTTGCTAATCAAGAAATTGAAGTTTCCATAAAAGACATCATTAATTCTGAATTTAGGAAATTCTAACGCAACTTACAGAGTCTGACTTTTGCCGCTATTTTGAAATTATGTCGTGATGACACGGGTCTTATATTTTTATATAAAAAGGTATAAGAATAAGTACTTTTTCAGTGAAAAAATACTTATTAGAGTAATTAGATAATGACCACACACAAAACCAAAAAAGAGCTACAAATTAAATAAATGCTAGAAATTTTCATAAAAAGAATATTAAGTTGGTGGCATCAAATAGAAAATACAATAAAGTAAAATAAATGTGGCAAGTGAAAAACGAAAAAAAATAAAAAGTTGGAATAAGAAAAGTAACTAAAAGTTGTACGTACTGACTTCTAATTAATATAATTAAATATAATAATGTAATATGCACAACAAAGTAGTTTGTTCAACACTTTACACTTAACAATTTTTGAAATATTTGTAGGTCTTCTTCCAAATTATTAGTAGATTTCATGTTTGTAGAACCGATCTAACTACTTATTTTCGATCTTAATAAATAATAACCAAATTAATAGACTGTGTGTGATGGAGTAACCAAAATCGTGCTTAAAATTCCTTTTTATATAAAGAATCTAATTATTTTTGAAATTTAAGTATAACCCTTAGGTCAATCCAATCATCTCAGCTCGTTCCTGTTCACCGCTCACAATAGAACATCGTAGCTGCCTAATTTAAACAAATGAACATAAGGGCACTCCCCAAATTAGATTCCCACATGGGTATCAGTGGGTCGAGGGGTCGTCTGCGATGGTGCGGCGTTAGCTTGGCGACATCGTGCGGATGTGGACTTGGTATCCTAGAGAACTGCGGCATCAGAGGTGAAATTCTTAATGATGCAAGAAACACGTCGCGGCCCATTTGTTTTCTTAATTTGACAGCCAGACCCTTGGAAGAGAGAAGATTGGCGTGGGGGCGGCTAGCATTTATTCAATTTATCTAAATTTTAGAATGTCCGGGATGGATATAAATGTAAGGACGGGGTAGAAATTAGGACTCAATTAGGAATCAATTAGATTTTCATAAAAGGATGATCGATTTTTTATTTATTTTATTAAGGCAGTGTAGTTTAGTAATTGTGTTTTGACAGAAAGAAAAACCAAATACGTATCATCATTTACGACAAAATCGTTGTTTAGCACATCTAAGAAGGAAAAAAAATACAAAACAATGGACAATATTAGATCAGATAAGTCTATAATTTCTCGTTGCTTTGGAAACTTGAGCCAAGAGAGCTAGAGACTTGAGAAAATGATGTACTAGGGAGTATATACAAATATATTTCTAATTGTATTGGAGATGTGAAAAAACGACTTTAAGACACGCTTGTGTGTATTGTAGTGCTCTATTATTCTTATTCTATTTGAATAAATGTAAGACATTTAGGATATAATATAATTAGAATCAGAGAAGTCAGTTAATATATTTTGACCTAAAAGTCAACCAGGATAAGTCAAAGTTCATTATAATAAAATAAATAGACTTATTCTTCTGGATGCATAATTGGATACATCGCCTCCTGCTGGTGTTACTTATGGAACTACATCTTTACTTGGGACAGGTTAATTACGTATAAAAGGAATAGCGTATCGATGACATTACTTAATATATTAATTACAGCTTGCAAGTAACTATAATTATATCTCGAATAAATGAACTATTATGATTAACTAATGAACTAATAGTATTCTTTCTCTAATCGATTGATCTGAACGCTTTTACCTTGTTTAGGCTTAAAACCTCTTTAAGGAAGGGCTCCTCATCTTTTTTGCGGAGCTGATAAACGTCAAAATTGATTTTGGGTATGGGTTTTTGGTAGGGATGGGAAAAACCTACCGGTTTTAACCGAAAACCGGTTTTTTTACTTCGCAATAACCGGTTTTATCGGTTGTTTTTTTGTTCCGGTTATAATCGGTTTTTTATTTTTAAAGTAAAAACCGGTTATTAGGTTTTTACGGTAATTAGGATTAGGTTAGGTATTATTTTGGATCCAAATCATAATTATTATTCTCAAGTAATTATTCCAAACAAAACCATAATTAAATTTTTTTTATTATATAAATACAGAAGCAAACTGAAAGTGCAAACTTGTAACCTATTGGATTAAAAAAACCGACAACCGGTTTTTGGAAAAACCGGTTTTTTTGGCCGGTTATAACCGCTAGGTTAAACCGTAAGAAAAAAAAACCGGTATAACCAAAAACCGGTATTTTGTCAAAAACCGCCATCCCTAGTTTTTGGTGTTGCAGCTAAAGAGATGGAGTTCAGAATGTAGTGTTTGTGTTTAGGAGTGCACTAGAGGAATTTTTGGTCAGCCAGACAAGCCAAGGAGAGCTACTTCAAGTGTTACCAGCCATATTAGGAACTGCTCTTAATCAGTGTTTTTGGCTTGCTTCTTCTTCTTCTTAAAGTGCCTATCCGTTCCGGACGTTGGCGATCATCACGGCTATCTTCACTTTGCTTATTGCAGCGCGGAACAGTTCAGTGGTAGTCGTGTTATACCACTTTCGCAAATTTTGAAGCCAGGAAATGCGTCTTCTTCCCGGTCCTCTCTTACCATTTACTTTCCCTTGGAGAATCAGCTGGAGAAGGCCGTAACGTTCTTGATTTCTCATTACATGACCTAGATATTCCAACTTTTTAGTTTTGACGGTCATGAGAATTTCACATTCTTTCCCCATTCTACGCAGGACCTCCACATTAGTAACTCTGTCAACCCAGGATATACGTAAGATGCGCCTATAACACCACATTTCGAAAGCTTCGAGCCGATTCATAGATGCAACAGTCAGTGTCCATGCTTCCATTCCGTAGAGCAGAACTGTGAATATGTAGCAGTTCAATAGACGGCATTTTGTTTTTAATGATATGTCTCGACTGTTGAAAATAGTTCTCATTCTAACGAATGCTGCTTTTGCTTTTATTATTCGCTGTTTAATTTCTGTTGAGTGGTCCCATTGGCTATTTAAATTGGTGCCTAGATATGTATATTGCTCGACTCTTTCGATATTCTGTTGGTTGATTGTAAGTTGAGCGTTTAGTATTGGTTTTTTACTAATTGTCATAAATTTGGTTTTCTTTATGTTAAGAGCTAGTCCGTATCTGTTGCTGACTTCTGTTATGCGATTTGTTAATATCTGTAAGTCATTCAGATTATCGGCAAAAACTATAGTGTCATCTGCATATCTAATGTTATTCAACCATTCACCGTTTATTAGTATTCCTTTCGCACAACCGTCTAAAGCTTCCTTAAATACCCATTCAGAATAAATATTGAACAACAATGGAGACAAAATACAGCCCTGTCGTACTCCACGTTCTATTGCAATTTTATCAGTTAACTGGTCTTCTATTTTGATTTTGGCCGTTTGATTGTAGTAAATGTTTCTGGTAATTCTAAGATCTTAGTTCTAAGATCTTTGGCTTGCAGTTATTGTTTATTGTTAAAGTTTTGCTGGAAGGAATGAAACTTTTCTGTTGGGAGTCCTGGTGAGTATTTGCCCTTAGCGATGGCAAGGAGTTTTGAGTGTTTGCTTGGCTCGGTTGTTTGAGCCAGCTATAGTGCGGAGGACATATCTCTTGCTGAGGGTTCGGATTCTGCCATTAATTAGTGTTATGTTTGCTATTTGCTGGATTAGTTCTGACGGATAGTCTGCGCGATTCCTCATACAAAATCGGCGGATTTTTCTTTCGGTGGCCATAATGGTGTTAATTTGGCGAGCATTTAGTGACGCATAGACGCACGCTTTGTATTCGATTAATGGTCTTATATAAATCTTGTATGTGTGCAATAGTGTTTTATTTGACGTGTTGCTGAGTTTACCAGACAACGCTCCCAAAAATTTTGCCCTTTTTCTTAACCTGTCTAGGGTGTTTTGTATGTCGGTTTTTCAGTTGATAGTCCTACTTAAATGAACTCCCAAATAGGACACCAAATTTGAGCCTGCCGTGAGGAGCGCAGTTCCGTCAGCAAATAGCAATAGAGACGCCAGTCTAGTTTGAGGGTGGAACATGTCCATCGAGCAAAAAGACAAAAGAGGGAATGGAAAGGTAGTGGGGGCAAAAATATTGTTAGACAGGAAGTGCCATCTTGAGAGGCCACATTAAACAAGGAAACGGAGTCTCTTTCCTTGTTTAAGAAATCAAATTTAAATGGGTTATGTTATTGCTGATGTTATTGTTTGTCCCAACTGTCACATGAAAGATAATTTGTATTTTTTATTGAAGTTTTTTAATTGTTTCACATTTTAGACTATTATTGTTATTATTTAATTAAAACTTTATTGTGTTCTAGTATTAAAAAAGTATTTTAAGTGTATTATGTATTAATATTATGTAATATTAATATTATGTAATATTAATATTATGTAATATAAAATAAATAAATAGATAAAATAGAACCCCTACACCACTGTATGATTATTGTGAAGTGTCATGAAATTTAAATTTGGCGCATTCGCATTTCCGGATATGTCCGCCATCAGAGGCCACTTTTTTGGTCTCCTTTTCATAACGGTTAGATTCCCTCTTTTGCCTTTTTGCTCGATGGGAATGTCACTGTTGTAGACTGTGTACAATATTGGAGCTGAAATTGAGCGCTGGGATCTTCAGCTTATGGAGTAAATGGTGTGGATAGCGTGTTCGCAACTTTAATCTGGGTAGTTCGATTTGGGAGATAAGAATGTATTATTTTAACAAAACTTTTGGGCAGTCCAGGAAGGTGGAGTTATTCAATCAGACCTGTATGCCAGACCTAATCGGAAGCTTTCTGGAGGTCTATAAAGGTGTTTATGACGTATCTGTTTTCGTTAATTGGTTGTGATATAAAAGTTGCTGCTTTAATGAATGCATTATGAGTGGAATATTCAGCCCTGAATCTGAATTGAAAGTTTGGAATGTTGAAATGAGCGTCTAGGAATTCTATGAGTCTCTCCTTAAGAATCCTCTCGTATACTTTACCTAGGGTGCTTATTAGCGAAATAGGTCAATATGATTCAGGGTTGGTTAGGGTTTTCCCTGGTTTGGGAATCATGACTGTGCTGACCACCTTCCATGAAGTTGAAAAGTAGCTCAGCTTGAGACATGCATAGATTATATTAGTGAGCAGCGGGATTATTATTATCAACGTTTTTTGAGGAATCTTCTGTGGATGCCATCTGAGCCAGGAGATGTGTTTTACCTGAGTTTCACATCTGTTTGACTTGGTCCTCTATCACAGAAGCTACCTCGTATGAGGATGGGGACCTATGTGAGCTTGAGGGTAGTGGAATATATCTTCTACTCTCCATTTGACTACCCTTTTGAATCTTTCGTTAAAGTTTGGGTTATTTGCGGAAATAAGTGCAGCCTGAAGTGTATTTTTAAAAATTTCGGCCTTATCTTACGGATTGTTTATAATGATATCGTTGACTTTGAGATGTGCATGTAGTTGACTTTATTGTTTAGTTAGGATTTTGAATTGGTTCCAGAATCTGGTTCTGCTACAATCTGGTTCCAGAAATTGGTTCCTCTAATCCTCGTCTACTCTTTTTTTTAGCATAACACCTATGACAAATCGGTCTATTAGTAGGTCAGCTTTACGTGGTAAACAACGATTGAATTTTTTGCTAGTATGCAAACTCAAGTATTTTGTTAAACATGACACACTACGTGTGTCCCCGATTCTGATTGAAAACAGTTCCCATTAAAACAATAACGCAATGTAAAATATTAGTAATATTATTTTTTAATTCTAATATTTTATCAATTATTAAATATTTTCAATTCTACTTACAATATTTACATATATATAAATTGTCCTAAAATTTATCGCCTTAATTTTACCCGTCTTAATTATAAAAATGATTATCACTAAGTCTCTTATCTCTTTTCGCCTACTTATACAGTGATGAGTGTCTTACCACCCAGCAAAATAGCGGAAAGGATAGAAGACAGATTAAGTTGTCAGATAATATGAGATAAAGCTAGTTCTTGACGTGGCTATTTCACTTCAATCATAATTATACGGATGAACTCAAAAATATTTTATTTTAATAATTTCTGATGTTAGAATAAATGATTGAATAAATTAAGATATATTATAGTAAAAAACATTAATTATTAGCGATTTTAAATTATAAATCTTTAAGTTTATTTAATAATAAAAATAACTTAACTGAAATATTTGATTAAACTAAAGGTAGGTATGTTCAATCCGAAAACAATTATTGTATGTGGAATTGGCGTAATAGTTAGAGACGTGGTCTAGTGACAAGAAGATTGAGGTTCAATTCACACCAAGGATGAAATTTTTGTTTTACTCAATCAAAAAATAATAGAAAATATGATACATATTAGGTAAAAAGTTTTCGAAAAACTCATTATTTACAATTTATTCTTATTCCAATGTTAAAAAATAGAAATACAAAATAATTCAAATTCAATTTCAGTTTTACAGTCTTCAGTTGTGATTGCAAAATCATCCGGTTAAGACTGGTTAATGCCAAATCCATCACTAAATTGTCAGTGTTAATATCAATTCCTCTGTACAGGTAATGATTTTCAAAACAATTAACAATATTGTAATGGATGCGCGCGAACAGCTGCCTGCTTTACAGCTAACCAAATCATCAAGCCATCAAAAATAATAACATACCGAGAATTGTTTTTGCACGGTAAACAGAAACTTTTTATTGAAAAAACAATTCGTGAAAATGGTTTTAACGGTCGAGGAAAAAGTGCAAATTGTTGTCTGGCATGTGAATGGATTATCAGACAACATGATTAGACAACAATTTGTAAATATGTTTCCAAATAGGCCGGGTCCAGCACGATCAACAATTCAGTCTATTATACGTAATTTTTTTACTTATGGATCCGTGTTCACTCCAAGAGGAGTTCGTAGACGAAGGGAGGTAAATCCAGATTTGGAACTAAGGGACACTTTGATTTGTGCAAGTATTGAGCAAAATCCTACCCAATCAACATCTCGTCTCGGAGAACAATATGGAATTTTAAGATTTAGAGTAGGTAAAATTTTGAAAAGACATGGATACCGTCCCTATAAATTTCATAAATCCAACGAACAATTCCCTGGGGATCAATATAGACGTTTAGAATTTTGTCAAACTGCAATGGAAATGTCACATCAAGATGAACATTTTTTAGAGAACGTTTTGTTCACCGATGAATGTACGTTTTCATTGCAGGGCCGTCACAATTCAATGAATGCTCGGTATTGGTCTCGAGGAAATCCTCGTCAGATTTATGTCGCTCGTAGCCAGCATCCTCGAAAAGTAAATGTTTGGGGAGGCATAATAGGGAATCATGTCATTGGTTTATTTTTTATAAACGGTATGTTGACTGGGCGGAAATACTTGGAACTTCTGCAAAATCAAATTGTCCCAGCCCTTCGTAATTTACCAATACCTTTTGATTCCATATGGTTTCAACACGATGGTTGTCCCGCACATAATTCTCGCATCGTCAGTGAATATCTCAATGCGACTTTTCCTAATCGATTGATTAGTGGTCACGGAGATATTTTTTGGCCTGCAAGATCACCTGATCTTGAACCTTGTGATTTTTTTATGTGGGGATATATCAAGTCCAAGCTATATGGAATTGAAGACGATAGGCCTAATTCTCTCCAAGAATTAAGAGAAAAGATCTCTGATTCAATGAGAGGTATTAGTCCAGAAACATTAACTAATGTTAGACGAAACTTTTATAATAGATTATAAATTGGGTTATTGTTCTGCTGCTAATAGAGGCTTATTCGAACATTTATTGTAAATACATTTCATTAGAATAATTTTTTTTTATTTTTATAGAATTTCTACCTATTTAAATATTTTTGGAAGTACATTTATTTAGAACGTTCTTTTATGTATGAAGAATTATTACTTTATTTTCGAAAGTACGACATTGTTTTTTCAATAAGATTTTCATGTTTTACTATAAACACTTCTAATAAAAACTGAAATAAATGTCTAGTGATTTAATGCAAAACGATATAATATCTGCATAATTTCAAATTTTTAAAAAAGTAAAATCTTCATGTGGGATTTGAACCCTGAGCGCCTGCATGAGAACATCGTGACTTGAACTCTGATCCATCAAACTTTTATATTTCTTTAGTGACAGTTTGGGTTATTGTTCTGTTGCTAATGAAGGCTTATTTGAACATATTGTAAATACGTTTATTTACAATATTTTTTTTATTTTTGTAGAATTTTTACTTATTTAAACATTCTTTAAACGTTCTTTTAATTTTGAAGAGTTTTACTTTATTTTCGAAAGTACGACGATACTTTTTTTTTCAATAGGATATTTGTGTTTAACTTTAAACACTTCTAATACTAGTAACGACTGACATAAATGTTTAGCGATTCAAAGCAAAACGATCTCTGCATAATTTAAAATTATTAAAAAAAAAGAAAACCACATGTGGGTTTTGAACTCTAATCGTCTGCGACGTCTGTGTCGAATTCTTACCACTAATCCACGAAGGATAGTGATTATTCCGTGACAAGAGTGTATGAAACTCCTCACATCATAGTAGAAATTATTCTTGGTTAATAATTTAAAACTTTAGATTAAATAATTACTATTAATTAAATTATTTTATTCACATTTTTGCTTTATTGTGGTCAATCAGTTTTTACTTTATGTGAAATTAAAAAATGGAAATACGTCACACATACGTTACACATAATAATTATGACCGAGGTGATTTAGCTCGAAGCTATCGTCTAAAGGTGTGAGACTATCGATAATGGTAATGTAAATTATAGGTTTCTACCGATTATTTCCCACCTCTACGAGTTTCATCTCTTTTTATTTCACAAGGTAACTGTGTTTTCTATCTCTTACGTTAAAAAGCCGGGTGGTAAGACACTCATCACTGTATACAGTTTGTGAGTATAATATCTAAAAATGTGTTGCTTTATTTTGCTGAATATTTTCCGTAAATGTTCTACATATAAATTTGAAATTTAAATGTAAAACATTGACTTATATATTTTTTTTCAAACCACCATGTACTAGGGAAAAAAATGAAAAACAATTACAACAATCAGGATTTTATTGATCAACATAAAGTTTTCTACAGAAAATAATATCGAAAAAGTATATACATGTAATTAAAAACGTGGAAATAAACTATAACATTTTGACAAATATATATTTTATTGTTTATTCTTATTGGATATATCGTGGAAAAGTTTCAATAAATCATCGAAGTATATAGGGCAAAATTTTTTTGTAAAATGCGTTTTGCTTTTTATGATAAAGAAAAAGTGTATTATTTATGAAGAATATTTTTAATTCAACTTTGTTATCATGAACTCCAAATATTAACGCCAAATTATTTTTTTAATTTCAAAATTTTACTTATACATATTATAAGTAATCTTGTTCTTATTATGGAAATATTCATAAAATTGTTTTATGTATTCGCATTTTTATATTTTGAACAGTCCTATAAATAGATCACTGGGCGGTATCGTAATTGCAAGTATGTATAAAGGTATTTAATAAAAATATTGTAAACATATTTAATAATGTAATATTAAAAATAAGTTTATATTTTATGATGTTATATAAAACAATCTTCACATTAAATTGTAACTGTATATTTTCTATAATATTTTAGTCGTTTGATTTTACAGTTTTCTCCTGAACATCGTCTCTGCTCTTCACGTTTCTCTATGAATTGTTCTTTCCCATCGAATTTTATGCCCGCAAATACTTGATGTTCTCGATCTTTCTACTATATTTCTTGTACTAAGACTCAAGTTTAGGTAGGAAACTGCTACAGATGAACGAAAACCTAATAAATATTTCACTTATTGGCTCGTTTTTACAGAAGTGACCAATTTACTAATGCCACATCAATCATCCTTTAGCCAAGTACTATTCTTGATCATCATCATCATCTTTCTGGCTTTAAATCCTTGCGTATGTCCTAGCCTCCTCAAAAATGTCTCTCCAGCCGTCCCTATCCATCGCCTTCTTTCACCAAACACGTATTCCCATATTTCTCATGTCTTTATCGATATTATCAAGGAATCTTGTTCTATGGCTTCATCTTTTTATCTGGCCAATGTGTCTATCAAGAAGCGTTTTTCTAGCTGGGTCATTTTGTTCCATTCGCATTACATGCCCTATCCACCTCAGACGTCCTATCTTAATATGTCTTACGATATCTAGTTACTGGTATATTTTATAAAGTTCGAAGCTGTATCGTCTTCTTCACACTCCACTGGGATTCACTGCTCCATAAATTCACCTTAATACTTTTCTTTCGAAACATCCCAATATGTTTTCATTACTTTTTGTTAGAGTCCAGGTCTCTGAACCATAGGTTCAGATCGTATTGCTGGTCGTATTATTGTTTTGTAGATTTTTATTTTTGTATTTTTCGATATAATCGTGGATTTAAGCGGGAGATTGAGCCAAACTCTGTTGTCCATGAAAATTCTGTGGTTTATCTCTGCGGTACTATTATTTTGAGTGTTAATGATCGCTCCCAAGAATACAAATTTGTTCACTGCTTCGATGACGTCGTTTTCTATAGCAAGTGGTCGTAGGATTTGTGGTTGCGTGCTTATTTTCATATACTTAGTGTTGTTGGTGTTTATTATTAAACCCGTTTTTGTAGCTGGTTCTTTAATGCTACATACGCGTCTTGTACAGCGTTTTCCGTTCTCCCAACTATATTGATATCATCAGCATAGGCAAGGATTTTTATTGATTTTTATTGATTTATTATATGCGTATTATATGCGTATTGATTTGCGACATGCGTATTACTTTTTCCAGAGCCAGATTAAACAATATACAGGAGAGAAAGTCTCCCTGGCTCAGCCCGTTATTTGTTTTAAAAGGTTCAGACAGTTCCCACTGAATTCGTATTCCACATTCAACTTTTTTAATGATTAGTTTTGTTAAATTTAACAAACTGATTTTCTATTCCTAGCTCTTTCATTGCTTTGAACATTTCTCTTCTATTCACAGAGTCGTAGGCTGCTTTGTAGTCTATAAATATGTGATGAGTATTTATACCATATTCCAGTGTTTTTTCTAAAATTTGTCTCATGGTTTCTTCTTCTTATTCCTTGAGCCCTTGCCAGGGCGTGGTGAAACTAAATATTATTAGCTTGTTGCCTTCATTGCCTGCAATCCTCTACTATATGGACGGCTTTATGTAGGGATTTTCCCACCAGAATTTTTATTTGGTCTGCCCATAGTGTTGGAGATCTTCCGTTTTGGTCTTCGGCCTTACTGACATAGTACTGAGGAAACAGTCACATAATACTGAGGAAAATATTTTATGCCCTGCATTTAACAGCTTTATTCCTCTGTGGTTGGAGTATTCAATGATGTCTTCTTTTTGTGTATAGTGCAAAGTATTCCAATATTTCAATCATTATGGAGGGATTTCTGTGTGCATATTTCTTGTATGAGCTGCTGTAATGCTATTATGGTATCGTAGCCACCTTTTTTTATATAGATAGAGTATTTACACTTGTACCCGTAGCTTCTAGCAACTCATTTTATAGCATTCGAGCCATATTTTGACGATCTCTAATGGCTCATAGTTGTAAAAGTCGATTCTCTCTAGCTGTAGTCGTCCTTGCACGATGTGTATAAGGTTGTCTTTTAATCACTGCATACATGATACATTTAATGTCTATTACAGGCTCTATTTACCATTAACATTTAACATTTTTGCTGTACGGTGTCTTGAGTAAACTTCTTGAGTTAAAGTTATTGTCCTAGCAATTTAAATCTATGTGAAATACACTCTGCACCTCTGGTCCTTCCAAACCCATCAAAATCCATCATAAATTCTTAACAACTGTAACGTAAATATCGACAGAAATTCGATAATGGAATAAATGTGATTCCGAACTGTTATCAAGTTTTGCTTTGTTATTAAATACTAGATAAATGAAGATAAGAAACTTTTTTTTTTGTCAGTTCCTACCTTATGCAATTTACAATTTACATGCAATTAAGTTAGTGACTCGTCTTCGTTTTGGTCAGTAGAACAGTCTTTGTATGCCGTTTTCACTATATGCTGCTACCACAAGAATAATATTAATTCTATTTTGTACCCATTTAACTTCTTTTCGTCAGTTATATTTTGCCGTTTACCAAATTAAGCATGAGTGGGCTTTGGCTGTCATTAAGTATTATCTTTGTACTTATCAGTATTTGTTCAGTTAATTTTCCGTCACCTTTTATTTTAGTAAGGCAGTCAGAATTAAACTTTTCCATACTGGTTATCATGTTCATCATCATCATCATCAATCTCAGCATATTCTACCGATTATGGTGCAGCCTCTCTCACATATTCATTCTTCATTTCTGCACACAATTGTCTAAAATTCGCTTTTCTGTGCCATGTTGTTTGTTTTCGGGCTTGTTTCCGTCATAGTCCGATCTTAAATTTGGACATCTTCTGGGTCTCTTTACGCCACTTGGATACCACTGTAATTCTAGCGGACCACCTATTGTCAGTTCTTCTCGCTAAATGTTCCGCCCACTGCCATTTTAAGGAGTTAATTTTATGGATTACATCAGTAAACTTGGTTTTCTGTCTGATCCATTCTATTCTTTTAGATCCATTTGTTATACCTAGCATGCATCGCTCCATTGACCTTTGAGCGACTTTGAGTTTCGATATTATCTCTTTCTTTAGTGTCCAAGTTTCGCAGCCGTATGTCATGATTGGTAATATACACTGATCGAATGTTTTTTTCTTCAAATGGATTCGATTTGCATAAAACTGCATTTCTACCAAAAGATGCCCAAGCTAGTTTCATTCTTCTGTTGATTTCTGGAAGTAAAGAGCCATATTTAAACTTCATTCACTATACATATTCCCAATTGTCAACAGAAGTACGTAAAAGCCAAACAGGGTCGTACTACTATTAGTGTAAGAATTTCTTGAAATTTAATCATTAAATCACAATTAAACTTAACTCTAAAAAATAACACGACCAGTAAATAACTTAACAATAACTATAACATAAATATAACACAATATATTAACTTAAAAATCAACACGATACAATTTGAATTTAAACATGCTGGCAAGTTTGGATCTGTAACATGAGAATCTGTCTGGGTTAAGGCAATAAATTATATTTAATAGCCTCTTGACGAATGAGACGGCGAATATCAACACGTGCTCATGTTTACAGATGAGAATTTGCTAAACGAATGAACTTTATGTATTAAATGTCCCAGTTATACATACTCGTCTACTGTCTCAAGTGCAGTGTTGTTTATTCTTACATCTTAGAGATCCACTAGCTCGTTGTACATGGTTTTTCCTTTTTTTTGTCAAGTTCATTTTTAGGTCAACTACATTGCTAGCTGCATTTAGGTCGCTAATCAAGTTATTGTAGTTCTGCAGAATAATTAGCAATCAAAACGATGTCGTCTGCAAATCTTAGATGGCTGAAGTATTCTCCATCAAAGAATATTCCTTTGTTCTGCCAGTTCATTTTGCTGAATATATTTTCTAGAGTTGCAGTGAAGAGCTTTGTTGATATTGTGCCTCCTTGTCGGACGCCTCTGGTAGTGAAAAATTCTGGAGTGTTTTCATAAATTTTTAGCTTAGCTTTTGCTTGTCTGAATATATTTGCTAAAGTTTCTATGTACGTCATGTCAATGCTTTGGTTGGTCAAAGCTTCTGTTACTACCTTGAGATATACAGAATCAAAAGGCTTCTCGAAATCTATGAAGGTTAATGCTAGCGATATTTCATATTCTTTTTATTAGTTCTCGAAGTGTATGAATATGATCCATGGTACTGAATCCACTTCTGAAGCCAGCTTGTTCTCTCGGCTGTGCAGCATCTAATGCGTTTGTTAATCTGTTCTTGATGATGTTTGTGAATATTGCTACTTACATTCATTTCCCTCTTTTGTTTTAGCATTATTTTAGTTTTATCAGACAGTTTACTATGTTTATTATGTTGTTGCGGGCCTCCGATTTCTTTGGTCCTATCAAGGATGATTTCCATTCATTGAGAGCTGTCGATTTGGCCATGTAATCTTTCACCAATTGTCCTTTGGTAGTGATCTGAGTTTTCGTTTAGATTGTTAATGTTTATACTGGTTACTCTTGGTCTTGTGATTCATTTTATTCTTTCTAGTTTCAGTTGTAGAACAATTTTTGCTCTGATTAGTCTACGGTCGCTGCCTGTTTGAATTTTGGCTTTGATTAGTCTATGGTCGCTGCCTGGTTATCAAGTATTTCTTTAAATATCCTTACTGTCTTCTTTTTTGTTAAATATTCGATAATATGAAATCTAAGCTGTTTTATTCAGTGAACATTATTCGATGAATTATAAAGATGAAGTTTGTTATCGATCTGTTTTACTAAATCCCAGAAATCATTTTAAGTTTTTAATTATGATTTTGATGAAAATTTTTCATATTGTTTTTAGCAGTGGTATTCCCTTATAGCTTGCAGGGTTTTCATCGCTTTTATTGAATATGAATGTAAAAATGCTTGTTTTTCATTCTATTGGTACTTTCCCTTCTGTAATTATTCTATTTTATACTTTTGTTATCTTTCTTCGCGTCTTATTCTTACACTTTTCGGTTTTTCAGCTCCCGTATTAAATTTTCAACTTAATTCTGTTCTATTATCCACTTTTAGTGAAAAAAAAAGAAATATACAAGCTAGAAGATAAAGACGGAAAGGCAACAACAGATAAACAAAACATTCTGAAAATAACTAGAGAGTTTTATAAAGACCTCTATACCAGCCAAAGATCACAAGAAAATTTACCGACACGAGTAAAGACTCTCATAAATCAGGGATCGGAAATACTTTTACCCATTACTGTGTCAGAAGTAAGATCAGCTTTAAAGGAAATGAAGAACCATCGATCGCCTGGTGACGATGGACTCGTTATTGAGGCAATAAAAGCAGGAGGAGAAATTCTATTAAAATCAGTAAGCGAACTGTTTAATAAATGCTTACATGCGGGTACGATTCCTAAAGACTGGAACAATGCAGTGATAGTCTTGTTACACAAAAAAGGTGATATTACTAAATTAGAAAATTATAGGCCCATCAGCCTCTTGACACATATGAATAAACTCTTTATGAAAATCTTAACAAAGAGACTAACACCTAAACTAGATTTCTATCAGCCCAAAAAACAGGCAGGCTTTAGGAGAGGATATGGCACAAATGACCATTTGCACACCATAAAGATCTTAATTGAAAAATGCATCGAGTACAACATACCACTGGTTCTTGCATTTGTCGATTACGAGAAGGCTTTTGATACTGTAGAGTTTGAAACCGTACTGGAAGCCCTAAATCAAAGGCGAATAGATTACAGGTACACGTCACTAATCAAAAACATCTACGAGAACGCTACATCAAGTATACGACTACACGAAGACACAGAAAAATTCAGCTTAGGTCGAGGAGTAAGACAAGGAGACAATATTTCACCAAAATTGTTCACGGCAGCTCTAGAGTCAATATTTAAGAACACCCAATGGCAAGATATGGGCATCAATATAGATGGAGAAAGATTAAATCATCTGAGGTTTGCAGATGATGTCGTATTAATCGCAGATAACTTACAGGATACGGTTTCTATGCTACATTCGCTTAAAAGTCTGTCTGAAAGAGCAGGATTAAAGATAAACTTTGAGAAAACTAAACTTATGACAAATCTCGTAATGAGTGGAAATATAACTATCGACAATAATACCATACAACAAACAGACACTTACAAATATCTGGGACACGAGATCAAAATAAACAGAGACAATCAAACAAATGAAATACAGAGGCGAATAGGCCTGACATGGGCAGCATTTGGCAAACTAAGCCATATTCTAAAAAGTTTAATTCCCATGTGTCTCAAGCGAAAAGTTTATAACCAATGTGTTTTGCCTGTACAAACTTATGGAGCAGAGACTTTAACACTCACGCAGAAATCTGCGAATAAACTAAGAGTTACACAACGAGCCATGGAACGTGCAATGCTGAATGTGAGCCTCCGAGACCACATAACAAACCGACAAATCAGGCAAAGATCAGGAGTTCAAGACGTCATCGAAAGAACCACGAGACTTAAGTGGAACTGGGCAGGACACTTAGCCAGAACACAAGATGGACGATGGACAAGACGAATTATGGAATGGAGGCCCAGAAATTATAAAAGAAGCCGAGGACGACCACCGACTAGATGGACCGACGACATAAAAAGAGTAGCGGGAAACTGGCTACAAGCGGCCCAGTGTAGAGAACACTGGAAAGAACTGAGGGAGGCCTATGTCCAGCAGTGGACGGGATTGGCTGATTGATGATCCACTTTTATCCTTAAAGTCTTGCTTTTCTATGTACGTTTTGACATACCCATTTTTTAAATATTAATGACTTTATCAGTTTGTATTCTTGTATAGGTCTTTTTTGGGTCATAAATCGTGTATAGTCTGGTATAGTAAGCAGATTACGAGGTAAAAACTGAGACGGTCTTTCTTCTTCTTCTTCATGTGCCATCTCCTCTAAGAAGGCTGGCAACTATCATGGCAATTCGCACTTTCGATACCGCTAAAGAGGTCAGCAGAAGTGCAGTTAAACCAAGGTCTCAAATTGTTTAACCAGGAGATGCGTCTTCACCTACGACTCCTTCTACCCTGTATTCTTCCTTGTATTATTAATTGCAGCAAGTTATAACGCTCGCTGCTCATGACATGTTCCAGATATTGCAGTTTTCTGACTTTAATTGTATTTAAAACCTCTTTATCTTTTCCCATTCTTCTCAACGCCTCGACATTCGTGACTCTATCCACCCAACTTATTCTTAATCTCGAAGGCTTCTAATCTGTCCAAGACATCTTTCTTTAATATCCAAGCCTCCAACCCATAATATAATACGGAGAACACGTAGCATCGGAGCACACGGAGCACACGTAGACTCTCTTTAGGTCAAGTAAAAAAATTTAAAAAAAAATTTAAGCATAATATGTAATATCTGTTATTTCAAATGTCAACCTGCTAGAGAAAGAGTTAATAACCTTCGAATGATGGTCGAAAAAGTCTAATTGTCAAGTTCATTTATTTTTTCTAGTTTTTCTTTGTAATACTTTAATAAAAATTAAATAAAATATTTCCTAAAGATTAGAAAAAAACAGATATTTTTTTAACAATTGCTCTGAATTATGTATATAGGAATAATATTCATTAAAAAATAATGCCCTATAAAATGATTTCAAGAAAACACGATCCGTAACAAAAATTATCGCAAAACATTTTGTTGTATTATCGTAAAATAATATGAAGACTACAAATATTATAATGCTCATATGTGTGAAAATAAAATCTCCAAAATAGACCCTAAAAATGGCAAAAATTAAAGTTAGGCAGAGGAAAATAGAACGATCCATTTGGGGATGTCTTCGAGACAAATTTCTGAACTACGCCTTGAACACAAAGTTAAAAGCTATATCTAGTGTGTTATCACATCATCAGTTGTTTTGAGTACACTGCTGAACATATAGTTTCGAGATGTGGTCCTACCGTCGAATGCTGAAGATAAGTTGGGTTGAAAGAGTTACAAATTTTGAAGTAATGCGAAGGATAGGAAAAGACCCAGAAATTTTGTCAACGATCAAACGAAGAAAACTCGAATATCTGGGTCGCCTGATGAGAGGACATAAATACGCATTACTTCAAAATATAATGCAAGGAAAAATAGAAGGAAAACGGAATACAGGCCGTAGAAGAATGTCATGGCTGCGTAATTTGAGAGAGTGGTTTGGCTGTACCACTAATGAACTCTTTAGGTCAGCTGTAAACAAGGTCAGGATAGCCTTGATGATTTCCAATCTCCGATAGGAGTGGCACAAGAAGAAGAAGAAGCTGAACATGGGCCTCCCGTTAATAATTATATTGCATCAGATCTTGAAAACCTTGAATCCAGTTGTGCTGGATGTGCTTGATGCCGTCTTGTTCGAGGACGTCCTCGATTTTCTTGGTATATCTTCCATATGTGACTCTGGCAACATGTCCTGCCCAGTTCCATTTCTGCGTTGTAATTCTTTTAACTGCGCCTATAGCACTAGTTTTTTTCCTAATTATTTAATTTGAATTTCTGTCTCTAAGGGATATATTCAACATTGACATCTATATTGCACTTTGTGCCACTTATATCTTATTTACTAATTTTCTGGTAAGGGTGAATGTTTCTTCTTTATACGTTGGAACTGGGAGTACATATTGATCCCAGACCTTCCATTTCAAGCAGATGGGAATATCTGATCTAAAGACTTTCCTCAGTTTTCCGTAAGCTGCTCATGTTGGTCCTATTGTTCTGTTTAACTCTGTTATTTGATTGTCTCTTCCAATTTAATTTCGTGTCCCACATACTTATGGGTATACACAAGTTGCGTGCCATTAGTTAAAATGTTTGTGGCCAGTACAAGGTTGGTTATGTATTGTGTTTTGAAAAGTGAATTTTAAGGCCAACTTGTTTATAAAAACTCTGAAGGCCTTGAAAAAGTTAGCAGGCATGATCTACTAGGTCTGTAATGAGGACTGTGTCCTTTGCAAACCCCAAGTTATTCAGAAACTTCCCATTTTTGTTCACTTTAATATTTCCAAATTATTGTTTCTGGTAGCACTGCAATAAAGCAGTGAATAGTTTAGGAAATATGGTGTCTCCTTGTCCAATACCCTTCTCCAAGGAAAATGTGTTTGTGTGGCCATAGTATATTCTCACTGCTGCTGTTGCGCTAGTATATGTATTCAGAAAAAGAATCTGTAAAAGCTCTTAACTTGGCGCCATACTGGACTGGGTCAAATGCTTTTTTAAAGTCTACAAATATTAATATCATTGGCTTTTTGTATTTTATTACTTTCTCTATTAAATTTTTTATTACTTGTAGGCAGTCATTTGTACCAAAGCCACTCCTTTATCCGTCTTGTTCTAATGGTTGATAAACATCTAGCTTAGGTCCCAGTATATATATACAAGGATTTCCATAGTTTTCACTGTATTCCTTCTCTCAACCGTTTTCTCCAATTTTTCCTGTTTAGCCAGTCCCCTTCCTGTAGGTTTCTTCTACTCATTGCTTCGTCCATTTCATCTCTGAAAGATCTTCAGGGTCTGCCTCTCCTTGTTCTTCCTATCGGGCTCCACTCTGTTATTCTATTTATCCACCGATTTTGTAGTCTATTATGTCGGAGTTCATTCCCATTCTCCTTTTAATCTCCATGTTATTTATTCTATCTCTTCTTCTTGTTACTCTGCAGCTTCTCCTTAGGAATTCCATCTCTGTTGCTCTTATTTTGTTTTTGGTTTTCTTATTTATTGTCCAATTTTCACACCCATAAGTGAGGATACTTCTTGTCATGGTAGTATATATTTTTTTCTTTGTTTTCATGCTGATGTTCTTATCCCATAGTACCGGGTTCAATTTTCGTATGCAGTCTCTTGTTTGTCCTAGTCTATTTTTTATATCTTCCTCCGTTGTTCCTTTGTTTGATATTATGAAACCTAGATACTTATACTTGTCTGTTCCTTTGATTTGTTTACCTTCGTCTTCCTTACTGGTATACCCATTACTTTGCACTTTCTTTTCCATGGTTTCAGGGTTTTTTCCAAGAATATTTTGAACAGGGTGGGGGATGTGGAGCAGCCCTGTAGTAGTCCCTTTGTCGTCTTAAATGGACTGCATATTCTATTGGTCGTTTTGATAGCTACTTCGTTATTCTTGTAGAGTGCTTTTACCGCGTTTATTAATCTTCGTGGAACTTCGATGTCTTCCATTGCTTCCCATAGCTTGGTTCTAGATATTGAGTCATATGCCTTCTTAAGATCAACAAAAGCCAGATGGACGGATCTATTTTTGGCCATTCTTTTTTCTAATAGTTGTTCGACCGTGTAAATGTGATCTAAGCATGCTTTCCCCGCTGTGAAACCTGCCCGGTCTTCTCCGATTTTATCTTGTATAATATATTTCTAATTTTTCCTTTATGGTATTTCCATACAGTCTGCCTATAGACGATATAATGCTGATTCCCCGGGCTTCTTTCACTGCAAAACTGCCCCCCCCCCCCCGTATCCAATGGGGCTCCCTCCTTCAGAGGTGTGGGTTATCGCCCGGGGATTAATCTTTGTTTTTTTTCATTTTGCCCTTTGTTTTTCAGTCCTTGAGGTTTTTTCTATGTGCCAGGTTGCTAACGCCTGATAGGTCCCAGTCTGATAGTAATTATTCTCGTAAAGAGCTTATATTAATGAGATAACAAGCTGATAGATCTGTAGTTTCCAATTTCTGTTACACCTCCTGTTTTATTCAATATTAACATAATACCACTACCCCATTTTTCTGGTGTAATTCGTTCAAAGAGGCAGGTTTTATAAAGAGTTTTTAAATCCTTTATGAGCATTTGGCTCCTAGTTTTATGATTTTACTTACAATGCCATGATTACTGGAGATGTTTTGTTATTCTTCACACCATTTAACGCTGATTTAATTTCTTCTTCGGTTATATTTGTAAGTTTCTCTGATCCTTGATTTTGTATTGCTAGGATTTCTACGTGTAATATCTAAGCATCTCGACTATATAATGTTATATAGTACTCTTCGTTTATTTTCAGGATCTTTTGTTGTTCATATATGGTGCTCTCTCTTGTGGTTTCCCCTTTACTGAAGATCGTGATTTCTTCCAATATTCCTAACAATTTTTCTTCATTAGTCTCTATCTTCAGCTGCTCTGGAAGCTTTACAGAATAAGTTTCTAGCTGAATTCTTAATTTGGTCAAACCATCTAGTCGGTAATCGGCTTTTGATCTTCTCTCCGGAACATTTCCAGAAACAATTAATCTTTCCAAACTATCGTTACCTCTGCGAATCACGTGACTTAAAAATTACAGAATACGTTGAAGACATATTACGTACAGCTTTTTTTTTTAATCTCGAGTTGGTTTAAAATGGAAACGTTTATCCTTTGAGCTGTCCAAGGTATACGCAGCATTCTTCTCCAGCACCACATCTCAAAGGCATAAATGTTTTACTCTTGCGTCCGCGATTAGTCCAAGTCTCTGTTTCGTTTAAAAATACTGAGAATACAAGGGCATTCACCAGTCTCATCTTGATATTTTAAGAGATAGGTCTATCTGTCCAAACTTTAGTTAGGCGACTCTACGTCTCCCAACTTCTGCTTTACAGTTACCATCGTTAGGTATACTAGACTCGAGATAGACAAAACTTTCCACTATCTGGTATTCTGTAACATGTTAGTTAGTTGGATAGTGTGGAATCTGTCGACAATCATTATTTTTGTCTTGGCTTTATTGATTTTTAGACCAACTTTATTCCTTTCGTACTCAACTCTTCGCAGGAGATTAAAATTTTTTGATCATTTGCTGCTATAAGTGTAGTGTCATCAGCAAATCTTAAATTGGAGATTTTTCTACCAGCTACTATTACTTCACCGGCTCAGCCATCTAGAGCCATCCTCATGACATGTTTACCATAAATGTTAAATAAGTCAGGTGACAACACGCATCCCTGTCTAACACCTCTCTCTCATATATGGCATGCCCTTGTTTATCTTTTAACTTAAAAAGATATCTCGTTTGTGTCGTCAACTTTCGTCTGAGAAATTTTAGGTTTTGTTTTTTTTTGGTATTAGTTGTTTCTTTAGGTTAAAGTTTTTATGTCGTTCCTAGTGGCTTTTGAAATAGTTTTGTTTAAATTTCTTAGCTCTACAATGTTCGTTGTGTGCTTATCTTCCATTTTCCTTCTTTTTTCATTTTTGTTTCTTGTGTCTTCTGTGGTTTTTTTATTTTTCTTTGTTTGCTGGTCTTGGCACTTCTTCTGTGCCTTCTTTAGGGCATCCACCAATGTCTCGTTAAACTGTCCAATATTGGCTTCATCTTGCACTTTTTTCTGCAGGTTACTCTGTATTTCTTTTTGGTATGCTCTTGTGTTAGTAATCGCAGTAAATGGATATTTTTGGTCTTTATATGCTATATTTCTTCTTTGTGTATAATACTATCTTCGCTTTAACTATCCTATGGTCACTCCCGGTTGAAAATTGATTTAATACGGTTACATCTTGAACAGCGTCTTTTTGTGTTATATTACAACGAATTGTAATAAAAAATACGAACAAGAAAGGCAAATGTTAAACGGAAAAATACTAATTGGCGATTATCCACTTCTTCTTTTTTAAGTTCCATCTTCTATCGAAGGTTGGAAATTATCATGGATATGCGGACTCTGTTTATGTTTATGTATTTTTGCCATCTCATCACATGTCCTAAGTACTCAAGTTTTCGTCTTTTGATAGTTAATATTATTTCCGCCTCATTTCCTATCCTTCTAGTTACTTCCACGTTTGACATTCTTTGAATCCATGATATTCGCAGGATTCTTCTGTAACACCAAAATTCAAAGGCGGCCAACTTATTCAGATGGATTTCTTTTAGTGTCCACGCTTCCAAGGCATAAAGAATAGTAGAGAACACATAACATCGAAGCATTCTCAGGCGTAGTTCTAACCTTATATCCCGACAACAAAGAAACTTTTTAAATTTAATGAATGATGTACGTGCTATTTCAATGCGTGTCCTAATTTCTTTGGTTTGGTCTACATCACTGATGTTATCCATGTTCCTAAGTATTTATAGTTATTAACACTCTCACTTGCAGTATCTTCAATAGACAGTTGGATATTTGCATGTGCCGATTTAGTCCTGATCATGCATTAGTTCCATGATCATCCACTAGATTAAGTGAATACCTTGAATATTACATAAGAGACATTGATCAAAAAATTTATTGTTGTGTATGCCGAACATTAAAGGAGAAAAAAAACTATTTCAATAGCTTCAGAACAATATTAAAGGAGAAGATTAAAACCGATTTATGAAACTGTATAAGACAACAGCCTCATTTATTGATTGATTTGGTTATGATCGGCAGAAGATAGGATATCTAGAAAATTAATTCAAACTAAAGCAGGTAGGTATTTTCAAATATTTCAGCTTGTTCGTCGTTCAAAAGCAGAAAGTGGTATGGCCATGATTATTAACAAGATACATGTTTCTATTCCCCAGCTTTGTTTTCAATTCTAGTAATCTCTTATAGTATGACTGAAGACAGACCTTTAGAGAAAAAGCCGCCTAATACTCAGATCTATATGAAACAAATTACAGGAATTTCTTTTTAGAAGGTAGAGATAATATTTTTAAACATATATATATATATATATATATATATATATATATATATATATATATATATATTCAATTAATCAATTGTTTGTTTAAAAAAATCTAGAAAATTTACTAAAGTTTGTTCACGGACCAAGTTTTCCCAAAGAGTTATCGGTATTTGTTTTTTTATTAATTTAATAACATAACTAAATATCAAGATAACAAATTTTGTTAAAAATAAACTATGTACAATAATACTATATTCATATTAATACGGTCTCCATACATGCCTATTATTTTCCTTAGAACACTTAGTATTATCCCTATTACTAGAACTCACTTCGTCTTTATGTTTCACGAGAGTAACCGTAGCTTTCCGAACTTTACCACTCAAATTTACACCTTCACAAAGTTTATTTTCTTTAGGCGTGTCTTTGTTACCGTTTTTACTTACGTCACTTTCGATATCGTCCGAAAACTCTTTTATGGGTTCTTTAATGTCTTTATCTTCTGTTTCTTCTTCTATTTCTGTTACGTCCAGTTTCTCACTAGAACTATCTGGGTTTTGGAACGAGTCTTCCTGAATAGATATCCTAGACATCAGTTGGTTGTTTCTAAAACTCATCCAACTCCAATCGTGAGGATACAGCTGCGAGTAAAACCACTGGCCTGTAAATAAAAAAAACTTATGTTAGTTTCTTATATTTAAGTTTTACATATAAAAATTACATTAGAGAGTGATAAATTTATTTTACCCATAAATTTTTAAAGTATACAAACCTGGAGGAGGAATCAAGGGGGTGTTCAAAAATAGGCTGGCCGCCAAAGCATTGTTAAACAACTGGTTGTTCTGAATTTGTGGAGCAGGTATACCAGGAAATGCAGTTTGTGGCGGCGGAGAAGGGTTGGGAGAAGCAGTAACGGATATGTCGTCTTCTTGAGGTGATTGCGGTTCTCTCGCTGTCGTGAGAAGTCCTACTTGGGTGTTCGGCGAGGTTTTCGGTGAAGTTGTACTGTGTGCGCTGCTGCAGTTTATCGATATAGGCCCCAACGATGTTGAAGATGGTTCTGTAAGTTTAAAATATTTATATTAAATTTTATTTACTATTGAGAGAAAGTATAAATCTTAATTAAGTGGCTATTCTTTATTACAGTTTATTATATAATTTTTTACTACGAACTGTAACCGCAGGAATAAATAATAATGTGAATAAAATAATCAGAATGTATAAGAAATAGCCTACCAATACAGATCATATAATTTAAAACAATTGGAGCAATACACTAACTATTATCCTCATTTGGTAAGCAAACTTCAGAATTAGTCGATTAAAATCTTTAAAGGGGATGCATACATTCCTCCTAGTGATGGGATATGAGCAACAATGCATTGTCTTAAATTGCATCACACTAAAGACCCAGCGATATATATGGCGTAGAGGGCTGGACACTCAAAACGAGGGATATAAATAGATTAGAAGCTTTTAAAATGTGGCTCTATCGCCGCATCCTAAAAATACCATGGACAGCGAAAATCACAAATATAGATGTCCTTAAAAGAATAAACCAAGAACGCCAACTTTTCGAAACCATCAAGAAAAGGAAAACGGCGTATCTAGGTCACATCATGCGAAATGAAAAATACCAGTTCCTCCAACTTATAATCGGGTGGTAAAATTGAAGGCAAGAGAGGAGTGGGACGCAAGAAAATGTCCTGGCTCCGAAACATAAGGCAATGGACAGGGATTAACGACATACAATCTCTGATACATATTGCAGGAAATAGAGAATTAATGGAAAATGTGATCGCTAACATCCATTAGTGGATTTGCATCTGAAGAAGAAGAGATCCAGCCCTATATAGTATATTCTATAATATAATAACAATTATACTGAAATAATGCCCTCTCTTGAGGTTACATGTTACATGGATGGAATATACAATTTTTATTATGTAGAGAGAAGTAACACTAAGAATGGAGTTAGTATATTTAGTGGATATTACTATTTTATGGCTCGTTCTTACAACTTACTAAGAAATTGTAGTAAAGACACATAGAGTAATTGTCAGCCCTCTAAATGCCATGACGAAACCAGATCGCTACCCAATACCGCATATCTAGGATTTTGCTAATCAACTTTATGGCAAGAAAATTTTCTCATTTATTGATTTGACATGTGCTTTGTACCAACTTCCAGTCGACCCGGAGTATGTATAAAAGACGACTATTATAACACCCTTTGGCCTGTACGAGTTTCTTCGAATACTGTTCAGTTTGCGAAATGCTGCCCAGACATTCCAGAGATACCTCGACCACCTTTTTAGAGAGTGCTCGTATGTTATCATATATATTGACGATGTTTTGGTTGGCTCGAAAACTTGGACCAAGCATGAACAACACCTGGCATTAGTACTTTGAATTCTGGAAGCAAAGATAATGCCACCAACAGAGCTACTGTCTCAGCAAAAGAAGAGCAGCAAGAACTGACATTGACACCAATGGTGACAGCAACTTTCACCAAAGTTAAAGAACTTCTGGGTACTTTGACTGAATTGGTTTTCCCAGACAGTGTGTTGCAACACCTCGTAGGTGAACATCTACAGTCTATTTGTCTATCTATCTTTCTTGTCTCGAAAGCTTTCTACGAGAACGAAACACTTAAAACCCAGAGCTACTTGCCATATTCAGTGGCATACATCAGTTCCGACATTTGCTCGAGGGCATGCCGTTTACCATTTATACTGATCACAAGCCTTTACCATTTGCCTTTCAACATCGATATGAGTGACAGTCTCCTCGACAGATACGTCAACTAGAATTTATTGGCTAATTCTCGAAAGATATTTAGGGTGCAGACAATATCATTGCCGATTGTCTCTAAAGGCCTGAAGTAGTCACAACATCCATTATCATTGACTATGACCGGCTATGCGAAGCTCAGGCAACAGATGAGGGTCTTCAACAGACCCTGCCAGTTTCATACAAATTTAGAGCATAGATCTACTAGACAGCTAGCTATCCATTTTTGGTTCAGTCCAAGATGGTCGTATACGAGTTTGTGTGTCAGCTCTGTTCCAGAGAGATGTTTTCCTGAAGTTTCATACGATACGCAGTCCCACCCATGGTACGCTACTACATTATGAATGATTGCAGAACGATTTTTGTGTGGCATAACATAAATCGCAAGTCAAGTAATCCAATTCATCCAATGTCAGCGTGCCAAAATTGGACGTCACACTTTTACACCTGTGACACCTCTAGGAATGCCTGAAGATTGATTCGCATATACACATATCGAGATCGTGGGCCCACTTCTAGCAAGTCAGAGCTTTCGATACATACTTACAATCATCAATCGTTTCACGGGATGGCCAGAGGCCATACCTATCCCAGAGATTACAACCGAAGTAGTTGCACAGAAGCTTCTTGATGGATGGATATCCCGGTTTGGCGTGCCAGCGACTATAACTACAGACAGAGGTAGACAATTTGAGAGTCAGTTGTTTTGCCAGCTCAATACAATACTAGGAGTACATCATATTAAGACATGTACCTACCAACCACAGTCAAACGGGTGTATTGAACGTTATCACTGAATACTCAAAACTGCGCAGATAGCCGCTGACACAGTATCGTAGGTTGAATTTCTCCTTTTGGTCATGATGGGTTTTTAAAATACTTTCAAGAAGGACATTTCGTGTACAGCCTTTGAGTTAGTGTATGGTACCCCAGTGTGCCTCCCTGGACAGCTGCTTGTCCCTAGTGCTGGTACACCTGATGAATATAGTTTTGTCCGACTGCGTGAAACCAACCAGCCGGCTATACCAACAACCAACCACTCAGCTTTCGCTGCCTTTATTCATTTGGATCTGTAGACCTCGACTCATGTGTTTATTCGGGCTGATAAAGTGAAGCCTCTACTTAAACTATCCTTTACCAGCCTGTTTAGAGTTTTGAAACGTAGTTACAAGTTTCTCACATTAGATGTTCAAAATGTTTCTTAACGAATTTCTATGGACCGACTCAAACAAGCATATATTCCAGCGGCCCAACAGGTGCAGGAAGAACATGCATATGCCAACCGTCAGCTCCGCAACGCAGGTCAACAGAGCCGTTCGAAACCAGCAGGTTCCTGACTGGAGGAGTGCCCTGTGGCGGATTGACGCTTAATCGCCTGCCACATATGAATTGACTGCTGCTGAAGCAAGGGAACGCCGGCCTTCGCCAAAAGAGAGGCTGGCAAGAAAACAGAAGAAGACAGTCTCAGTTAGCTTATTTCCGCCAGAACACGATTTCAACTCCAAAAAAGAATTCTCATTGTTTTTTTACCTGTGTTAGTCTGTAGTTTATTGTTAATAAACTATTAAAGTAATTTAAAGTATTGCCTTCCCGTAAACAGGAATCCACAGATCGCTACAGGAGCAATGCGGTTAATTTGTGGCAACATAGTTAGAACACCCTGATGGTTTACAAGGCAACATATAAAATATATACATATATATATATATATATATATATATATATATATATATATATATATATATATATATATATATATATGCTTTCTTTGATTTATTATTATCTTAACTATGTTTAACAAACATTTAAACAAATTTATATCAATATAGTGTACATTACCATTTGCTATCCTTGGAGAAGAAACTGGACGGTCCAAAGCGGCAAACATATGATGGGGAAAGTGGGGGTGATGGTGACTCATGAACGGACCATGAGGATAGGAATGCCTTCCTCCTAGTAATGCCCATTCCGAAGGAGGACCCGGTAGACCTGCTAAATGGTGGGCAATGCCTGAAATAAATTATTAATATTAAATGAAAATTATATAAGTACTTAAATAGTTTATTTTATCTGTTAGTTTATCCAACGCCATTTTGTGGCGCTAAATTAGGGAAAACTTATAAGAAAAAGTAATGAGAAATTTATAGATAAGTGGTTTGTGTTTGAGATCTTTGGATTAAAATTGTGAATTAATCAGTTATAACTAATAACAATATCCTGTAAACAAAAAAATTGTTAGTTTTTATTCTTGATAGAAAACAAATTCAGTATTTTACAACTAAAGTATACTAAGTTACTACAAACTAGGACAGAAAATTGCGTAAGTGGTCCAAAATATACATATTGGAAATATGTTAAAGTTTAGAAAAATTGGTAAATAGCTTAGGCAATGTTTAAAAAAATAGACGGTAAAGTAAAACCAATAGAAATAGTAGATAATAGAATAGAATAGAATAAAACAATAAGGCATCATAGAAATAACATCAGTAATTAAGAAGTCACAGCACAAAACTCCTACAATAGCCAGCAAACAATTCTCAGCATTAAGAAATTCAGATGGCTCATGGGCTAGAACAGATCAAGAGAAAACAGAGACATTTGGAAAATAGCTTGAAGAAGTTTTTTAACCTCTACCCTCTATCAGTGCTGAAGAAGATGAAGCTACAGTATACTCCCTCTATAACGAACACGGTTATTACGAGGTTTCGCTTATAACGAGCTACATTAGATGTCCCGTGAAATTTCCATTGAACTATAACCGTCTATAGCGAGGCAAATTTGGTTATAACGAGAGAACATAAGATCCAAAAACGTGTTTTTTACGTTTTTGGTCAGGTCATGGCTATAAATAAATACCTTTTCAAACAGACCCTCAATAAACTTAACTGCAGCCCGCAATAAACTTCTTTACACTGAATAAATACAACTGTTTCACATCTTTAGAAAATATGAGGGAATGATACTGGACCATTTAAAGCAGTTAAAAATGACAGAGTTCTTAAAATTGCAGAAGCAATAGTTTATGATATCCTTGAAAATACGCTTTATACATTATGTAGTTGGAAAAAAATATAAGTACAGATTTTTTATTTTAACGTATATCATTGATAATAAAAGTAAACAACTCTTTTATGTTTTAATATATTTCATTGACGATAAAAGTAAATAACTTTTTTTCAAAAACGCCATTCAAACAATATTTATTAGCATCTTATATTGCTCCGAATGGCTTCACTATAGGAAGTTAATGGTTTAGAAAACTACAGATTCATATGTATGTACAGTATTATTATTGTCTGATATAACGAGATCAGCTTATAGAGGGAGTCTACTGTATTTACAAAAGTCTAGCAACTATCCAACATCCAGGTAAGCAAATTAAACCAGTATTAAACGGAGAAGTAAAAAGTGATATTAAATATAGATTAACAACCAAAAAAGCTCAAGGTTGCCCATGCAACATATGTCAAAGCTCAGCTCTTCCAACAAATAGCTTAGGTTAATTAGCTCGGCCCAAGTAGCCTGAACGCATGGGTGTGCTCCGAGATAAATATAAATGTCAAATTACTACGATGTGCTCACATCAGCAACCTTTTCATCATCCAACAGTTTTATTAATTGTTTGACTGGATCTAACTGTAATATTAAGTGGCCTCGGAGATTGGGAGATCTAGCTTCAAACTATTATTTTATCCAGGGTATCTAAATAAAAAAAATGATGAAATTAGATGTGAATTTTAAAATCAATTGGGATATAATGGCGGATTACTTGAGCATTTAAGTTTTATGCTTTGAAATTATCATAAATTATTTTTTATTTGTTTTTTAAATAATAAAAATATACAGCTACAATTGGGAATTACGGTCACAGTATTTTCATTTTTGTTTATGCTTTGAATTGTTGTATAACCTGAAATTGGTCTTTTAGGATACTGTAACGTTATAAACGTTACATCTTTATTAATTTAGATTTCAATAATTATTTTATTTTAATTTGTTTATTAATTTATTATTGCCTTTAACTTCAGCTTCGTTTTTACTATTTTTTCTTCAAAAAGTAGTTGGCGCACTCTGTCTTTCTTTTCTCTCTCTTTCTGTCCCGTAGAATAAATATTCGCCCTCTCTCTCTCTCTGTCCGGTAGACTAAATATTCTGTTCTATGTTGACAGAAAAGCTAATTCCATCATAGGCATACGTCTTATGCCATCTGTGCTAACTTCATTTTAGTCTCCCTACTTTCTGTCAATCAACTTTTTTAAACGTAGTGGGAATATAATTTTTTGCCTGTTTTTGAAATTTATAAAAGAAGGCAAAAATTATTATAAACTTTATTTCATGGTCTGCAGAATTCTTTTATGGTGAGTACTTTCATTGTAATCTATATTCTATAATTCTGACAGCATTTTCAATATTCGTAACCTCACTTCTTATAAAGTCACGTTTTTCGATTATATTTATGTAGTAATCGTAACAAAATTTAGTATTCATTCGTCGTAAATTCAATAGTAATTATTATTATTCTATCCTTGCCATCTGCTATTTGTTTCATTGTTATTTTGAAAAATGACAAGGGAGTTAAACCCCCTTTGACGTGTCTCTAATACAAGCTGTTCCTTATATTTTAGTTTATTGGCTGTATTATTAGTTTTATTGGCTTTATTGAAGAATTTATGGAATAACTGCAGCTGTCAGGAGGACCTAATCACCTAATTGGGACCAATTGGAACCACACAAGTATAATATGGAACACCTGCAGCTCAGGAGGACCTAACCATCTAATTGAAAGGCCACATAATCACCCATCGAAACCATAAGTATCTCCAAATTTATTTATTGTAAAGCATTGGCAGGGTTGATTGTTTTTATTTTTATTTTTAATAAATATGTCTAGTTAAATAATTGTTTTATTTGCTATCAGCTAGGGTTTCATGGTTTAATTCCTAGTTTAAGACAAGACGAATTCACACTTGAGATAAGATACTGAGCTAGGCGAAGCATAGACGATAAGCTCCCATGGTTGAATAAGGTATTATTGTTATAATAGTATTTCAATTCTCTTTGGTAGTCTTATTGCTACAATATCTTACGTAAATGAAGATCTTGTTGTGCTCGCACCATTGTCTGAATAAGACATTATTGCTAATTTTGCTTTAACTGAGTACATTTTATTAACTTAATTGCTTATTTAATAAAATAATAAATGAAATCAATCAAAATTAAAACAATAAATCATAAAAAAACTGTTTCAAATATGGTTAATATTTAACTTCATTGTGACCGAAAGCAACCCGTTGTACATATTCTGCACTACGTGTAGCTTACAGTTTACAACAATATTTTGGCAAATGTATTATATTTTTGCAAAATTTTATAATGTGTTTAATTCATAGAATAATGTTAACATAAGATAATTACTTTTGATGAAAAATAATTAGGGAAGCAACAATTCAACAGTTTTGAATTTATCATATCATTGAATTTAACAGTTTTGAGTTTACTAGGGCTGGTTTGACGATTCACCACTTTGTATAGATAACCTTACTGTTAAAAACTTTGTTTTTTTCAAAACCAGAATTTCAATTAAATAAATTAACATGATCCATAAGAAATATAGATCTACATAAATCATTTCAAAAACTTATAATTCTTTTTAATATCAACTTACAAAACACTCAAGAACACGACAAGAAACAATATATGTAGTTATAAAACTTTATGGGAAAATGTCCACACATTCTGTTTGTCTAATTATTTGTCAGGAATCTTTAATATCAAAAAATGCAACAAAGTCTATCTAAGTAAACCTCATTTATCTTCTGTCTGTTCTGAGTTTATGTAACCCATATTAAATCTTCAATTAGTGTTATGATTTTTCTTGTACATTTAAATAATTAATTTCTATTAAAAGTGATTTCTTTTTAATCGCATGAAATAAATGTTTAATTAATAACGTTAGTCGTATGACCGTTATACCAAAAACTTAAAAATACTGTGTCTATTAATGTATTTTAAATAATAACCCAGAAATTTGTTTCCGACGGCAAGTTCAAAATTAATTTATTTTCCTGTAAACTTCTGAAAGCGTAGCAGGAAGATAAAGAAACAGCGTCATGTGAGACCTGAAACGATATTCCAGCGGTCCTATTAAATATATCACGCTGTTTTCCTTCTAATGCCTCAGTTAGGTAAAGGGTTGACCTTAAGATGCTTCATTGGTTATGGTGGGGATACCTCAATCCTCATTGGCGGGCCACAGACTGTTGTGCAAACCTGCACTATCAAGATCTATACTTCAGCCGAGGACACGACGGTTTTCCTGCGAACTTCGCTTCGGAATGGATAATAGTACGGTTCAAGTTTAGAAAGAAATTACTTTTAATTTACGTCAACTTTATATAAATACAGGTAACTAAGAAATTGTTATTTTTATCAGACAAAACCGCTTTTGCAATTTTTCGTGGAGAATCTGTTATTATAAATATCTGTTCACGTAAATCAATAAATTCATTTTTACGGAATAAATTACTGGTAGCGATCATTTTAGTATTGTTGGTATTTTTTTTGTGTATATCTGCCCATCATAATTAATGCTGATTTAACGCTGGATTTTTGAAGCGAAGCTTCTATACTGGCGTTTTATTACTTTTTTCTTTATAATAAAATGCTGAGGCGATCGTCACGGCACTAGCGTTACAAGATGGCGTTGTCACGAGTATCGTTACGGAACTAGTGCTACAAAATGACGTCGTCGCGAGTAGCGAGTTACAGTACAATGACCGCTACCATCCAGTAAGTTCCACCACGTAGATTCCAACACGGGGCTACCGCTTGAACATTCTGGACTAAATTGCGACGTATTGAACAGCAAGATCAGCAATTAATAAATTATAAAAACACCATGTTAAAATCAATATTTTTTAGTCTGATTAATTAAAAGTCTGATTTAAAATATAGTCTGATTAATTAAAAGTCTGATTTAAATATAGTCTGATTTAAATTATTATTGTTGTTACTAAAATCTTTGTAAGTCGAAATAAAAGTTTTAATTGTGAAGTTCAGTTTTTAAAAAAGTGTTTTCCCAAGAACATTCATAATTGGCGCAGTCAGTAGAATAGTGGAAGAGTCTTTATAGATCTTCGTCACTTTCAAGTGTTTGTCCACTGTTCCAAGAACCAGCCCCAGGGAAACCGTCTGCAGAGTTCACCCGAGGGAATTAGAAGTTAGAAGAAGCCTTCAGGAGCAAAGGAATGCACATCGGCATCGTCTTTATCCTGTAAGCGATTTTATTATTACTTAGAATTAAGAAGATTAAATTTTGAAAGAATTCTTAATAAAACAGACTTCCTCCCAAACCAAAATTTATGGTTACACCAACTCCCACTAAACCACTGGAAATAGTTCACATTGATTTATTCCAGGCTGATGGACAGAAGTTTCTAACCATAATAGACGCATTTTCGAAATATGGGCAAGCCTACCCAATAAATGGAGGAAACGCAATCAATGTACTCAACGCCCTATTGATTTTTAAAACACATCATGGACTCCCAACAATGATAGTAGCCGATAATGGTACGGAATTTAAAAATGGAGTAATACAAGAATTTGTAGACTCTCATAAAATCTCAATCCACTATACAACACCAGAGAATCCGCAATCCAACGGGATGATTGAGAGATTTCATTCTACGTTAATCGAACATCTTCGAATCCTAAGGAACACCAAAGCAAAGCTCTCGATTAAAGAACAAATGCTATACGCTATAATTGGGTACAATAATTCCATACATTCAGCAACGAAGTTAAGACCCATCGACATATTAAACGGACATATCGACGCAAAAGATCCCTTTGACGTTGACATACAGAAAGTAATACTGAACAATTATATCCAAAATCATAGAGAGATAACAAAGGAATTATACAAGGAAGTAAACCAGCAAATACAAGAGAATAAAAATAAAGTCATTGAAAATAGAAATAAATCGAGACAAGACCCTATTACGTATAAACCAAGCACAAAAATCTATACACGAAAAACAGTTACCAGAAATAAATTACTTCCGCGATATTCCGCAAAACATATAAAAAGAAATAACGAAGTGACTGTAAAAACATCAAAAACTACAGTTCACAAGAAAAACATAAAACATCAACCTAAATCAAAAACTAATTCTAAACCGTCCGCACAGGATCACCCTGACGATGAGAGAAGTAGAGAAGATCAAGGACCTGAAAGACAACCCAGGATTAATTCCCCTCAACCTGGGACAAGCCAAGATTCATACTAGTATACACGATTTCATATACTTTTTCAAACTACTACCAATAAAAGAAGAATTTGACAGAATTGAAACCAGTATGACGCAAAGACCACAACAGTTTAAAATGGACTTAGCCATTACCTTTTTCGTGTAAATTGATTGAAAATGAAAATTTATCCTTCATTTTCTTGTCCTATCTTATTAATCTTAACTTATCCGTCCAAACTTATCTCATCAATCTTCCGCCCAGATACAAATTCAAAACCCCAATCCAGAGTTACATAAATTCGAGAACAACTATCTCAGAGCAACCGCTAATGCTTCCCAAAATAAGGACCATAGATATTCAAACAGCGATTAAATTCAAATCATTAAGGATTTGAATCATCAATTCTCTAAGGAAGATGAACATCTAGAGACAATTAATCCGAAATTATGGAACCATAGCCATAACCATTTTTGGATGACTCCTTTATATATCTTTATTACAATAATCTGCCTCTACATATGTTACAGGTATAAAACAAATAACAAAAAAACCCAACTCTAGCGACGAAACTCCAGAAGAGGCCAACTCAACAGTTCTGTTCGTCCCTCACAAAACTTCTTCAGGGGATAGAGTAGTTACAGTACAATGACCGCTACCATCCAGTAAGTTCCACCACGTGGATTCCAACACGGGGCTACCGCTTGAACATTCTGGACTAAATTGCGACGTATTGAACAGCAAGATCAGCAATTAATAAATTATAAAAACACCATGTTAAAATCAATATTTTTTAGTCTGATTAATTAAAAGTCTGATTTAAAATATAGTCTGATTTAAATATGGTCTGATTTAAATTATTATTGTTGTTACTAAAATCTTTGTAAGTCGAAATAAAAATTTTAATTGTGAAGTTCAGTTTTTAAAAAAGTGTTTTTCCCAAGAACATTCATAATTTTCACAAAATAGCGGTTCTTCATATCGATTTACTACTCTCGATCACACACACACACACACACACACACACACACACACACACACACACACACACACACACACACACACACACACACACACACACACACACAAAATTCAACCACTTGACAAGACATTCATGGCACCTCTAAAAACCATGTACAGCGAAGAAATTCGACAATAGTTACGATATAGTAATCGGCCTGTTAGTGCTTATGATGTAATGGAGCTTTTTTGAAGAGCCTACATTAAATGTCAGAAGGCTGAGATAGCTATCGATGACTTCAGAGTTACTGAAATTTTTCTATTAACCGAAACATATTCACAGAATATGAATACTTCGTGGAGGTACGTAAGAATCAACAGCTTGCTTCAAATTTTACCATTTCTCAGGAACTAGACGAGCAGGAAGAATTAAATCCCAGTGAAATTGAATTGAATGGTGTTGAAGTTGACCTGACTGTACCATCAACATCAAGATCATCTGAGTTGATTGGTGTTGAAGTTGACCTGGCTGTATTATCAACATCACGAGCATCTGATTTAGTTGTTCCGCCAAAGTCATCTGGATCCTGTCAAGCTTACCTGTTATCCCCAGAGATAACAAAATTCTACTCAGAGCCAACTTCAAAATGAACATGAAACACAGCAAAATTCTTTCCATACAAGCCCATTTCGTATCAATATTATACCAAAAATTAAGAAAGGAGCTTCTACTAGAGGACGTAAAGCAACCAGTTTAGCACTTATAACTTCTTCTCCTTACAATTAGAAGAGGCTGCAACAATTAGAGAGAAGAAAGAAGCTAAGGCCAGTAAATAACCGACACGTAGTAAAGGTCGTGGTTCAAAATGTCTCCCGTTGCAAAGAAAAGAGAAAGCTAAGAGAAGTCTTAAGTTTAAGTGAGAATCAAGCTCCGGAGCAGACTTAGACGACACCATATCCTCAAGTTCTTCTGAGTCAGAAATTTCACCAGGTGTATCTTCCGTCACATCTGAAGAGGACGCGGAGTGTTTCTTTTGTTGTGTTAAATTTTGAGATGACTGTAAAGGAGAGCGTTGGGTTAAATGCCTTATGTGTTCCCTCTGGGCTCACGTTGAGTGTGCAGGCAAGTTTTTCTTAAAATTTTCTCTATTTTTTTAGGGGCCCGGATTAGGAAATATTTCTCAAACAAACAAAAATGCAATGTTCAAAAAAAAATTGCACGCCAAAACTTAATAAAAAAATATAATAAAATAAACACCTATGTAAAACATATATTGAAAAACGTTTTATTATTTTTTTTTTTTCAAATTTTAATTTTTTAAAATTTAAAAACAAAGTGGGCGCCCGGGTTTAGGCAGCTTCCTTTACTGTTTCCGTTTTCTTTGCAAAGGTTTACAGTATACTTTTTCCAGTAGTAAACGATATCATTTTTAGAGAAAAGAGCATAACAAGATAAGGGAAATAAGTCTCCGAAAGGAAACCATAAGATATTTTAAAAATTTTAGAAGCTTTTATACCAGTTTTTGAGATTAATATTGTTACTTCATATACATTACATAAATCTTACGTATGTTACTTGAAATTTGAAGATACTTTTCTTTGTTGATTGGAGTTTTTGATATCGTGTATAGGAAATTTTAACAGAGAGTTAATAATTTTAGATGTCTATAATGCCTTCGATAGGAATACCCAGATGGATGGATGAAACTACCAAGATTGGAACACCAACGAACTACCAAGTTTGGAACAAAAAAAGGGTATATATAGTCTTTGATAGATAGTCTTTGAAGCTGATTCCTCGTTTCTAAATATTTGTAGAACAAAATATAATTTATATGTTTTTTAATTGAATGTTCGTCAGTATCTTAAGGGGAAAATTGACCATAATAATTATGCAAATAATAACTAAACCAGATTTTATTAATAACTTTTTTAACAGTACTGAATAATATAAGATCCACGATCTTTTTGTGACCCAGCTATCGCTAAAAACAGTTATCAGTCTTGAGCTTTTTTTGTCTCCTTTTCCCCTTTTGTATATAATATAATTATTATTGCTTAGAGCTAGTTAGGGTGCTTTTTGTAATATTTTATTAAAAAAGTTGCAAAGAATTTTTCTCGGTTCCCAAACATATCCAAGGTCACTTCATATTTTTCATATATTTATTTGTCATTTCGATTCCAATTTTTTATTTAATACATTTTTTACTGTTTAATTATGGTAAAGTATCAAATAACTTAACAAATATCTTTGGTTTATTAAACACTTTTTTTTATTGTTATCGTAGTAATAAATTAATAATCGTGAGCAAAAGTAGTCTCATTAGCGATATTCAATTAAAATGTTAAAGCATTTGGTGAAGGCGAGGAAATGCCTCAGATTTTACCCTTTTAAAGATAAACGTCATCCCACGGGTGATTGCCCAAACAATCAGTCCCTAAAATCTATCTTAAGACTTCGTAAAACTGCGAAAAATCCAACGGCTCATCGTTTACACCAAATTCAAGTCGCTGGCTGGCTGGTTAACGAAGTTTCCTGGCCGGGATTTTCTAACGAAGTATTTTACTTGTAAAAGGGATGTTTTTTACGCCCTCCCGGCTTATCTTTAAGGGCTACTTTAATTGTGAGCACATCTTAGGGAGCATTGGTGGAGAAAACTTTTTTCAAAAAAAAGTAATAACTTTAAATCTAATAGTAAATTGTAAATTGTAAAAGTAGTGTTCGTCAAAAGGCAAGCGTATTATTTGAAGTTAAATAAAATATTTGTTAGAAAGATTGTTCCATCAAATGGAAATAAGCAAATCCAATAAATTATCTTTATTTATTAAATATAATTATGTCAAACGGGCATTTTTATGCCAAAAATTTGAAATATCTGATATTTGATATTGTTATTATTATTATCTGATATTTGATATATTACCGTTCGTATTGTTATTTTTACAGGAACTCACGCAGTCCTCTTCCACCCAAAAGATACTTTATATTAGATAAAAAATTACCTTCTTCTTAATCTTAATATTTAATAACCCAAATATTTTTCTCTGGTGTTTCTTGGAAACAAAAATTTGATAATAAATGTTTTGAATATTCAGTTATACCTTTTAGAATCTTTAGTCTGTCATATTTACTTCTTCCGGGGGCTTTATCAGTCGATAATTTACGCTTACGTAATATTTTTTTTGTTTAAAATAATACAATTATTAAATCTTTTACGGTTATAGTTTATTATCAGGCCATGGATTTGTGGTATTTATATTGTAAAAATTACGTACACTCTATGCTATGGCATACTGGACGAGCCATAAAGGCTGTCTTGTGAAACACACCTTCACATTTTACTCTTTTTAAACTTGTCCTGAGTAAAATGTCTTTAATCTGTTAAATTAGGTTTCCAAGGACAGATTGGTGACTATATATGCTTCTACTACATACTCTAGGATCGGGAAACCACCTAGAGCCTAACTTTCCCAAGAAACAATCATGAAAATGGATGATGAATACAACGGCCCCAACTACGGGCGCTTCTTAAATAACACAAGCGTGCTGAGAGTTTAATGATAGCTAGAAGCCTAAATACATTTTCTACAGAAAGAAAAATAGATACATGGAATGTAAGAAGCATGTACAAACCTGTAAAGGTTTACAACATCATAAACGAAATGAAGCGCCTAAATATAAGTATCCTTAAAATAAGTGAAATGAGATGGAATTAGTCTGACAATGTAACTATAGACAATCGCATTATATACTATTTAGGAGAAGACAGTTCAACGAACAAAAAAAGGTATAGCAATAACTGTGACGAAGGAATTAGATAAAGTTGTAAAATAGTTGTATTTTATCCATGAATGTTTGTATCCTTGGAATAAGTAATAATAATAAAAAAATAAAATCATTAACCTCAAAAAATCTAATCTTGCCTATAAAAAAGATAAATTTCCATACTTCAGCTTCTATAAAAATAAGTCTCGGGTTAAATGTGCACAGACTGGTCTTACAAAAAGAGATTATTGGCGACAAAAGCATCCCTTGGTAAACAGTTACTATTTAATAAAATTAACTTTGATTATTATTAAAAAAAATAATTACCTTGAGAAAGAAAACTTAAATATTTTTAAATATACCACAAAAAATTATTATTATACAAACAAAAAAACAAAAATATTGAGATCCTACAGCAGTTTCAGTATACCTAAAGGGTCTCTTAAATGCGATAGCAGTGGAGGACCTTTCAACTTAACTCTAGTTATTGGTGAACTAAATCGAACCAATTGTTGGTGGAAAAAAAAGAATCAAATTTGGATAAGTATTCTTCTTCAAGGAGTAGTGGTGGGTGACTAAACAATATATCCTATTATTTATTATTATTTACCGTCCTCGTTATATAGCGAACAAGAGAGAGCACAAACAAAGGTTTTTAAACTAGTAGATAAGGATTTTCAAAAAAAATTATTTAGTGCAGAAAAAGGTCGTACCTAGCTATTGGCTTGTTGAAAATGCTGTAACCGTGGACACAATATAACAATTTTATGGTTTTTGGAATCAGTTACATAAATACAAATGCGTAGAAGACAGAAATAATAATTAGCAATGAAGCGATAGAAAAATATGACATAATCATTTAATTTTTTGGCAGGTGCATAGATTTTAAATTTACATATATTTTGTATAAAACCTAGTACATATATGTTTACCAACGAACATCTAACTTATTTATATATTCTATCGACTCTGGGGTCGCCATTAGGAAATCACCTGACCTGCCTTGATAGAATCTTGTGGTCGTTAAGTTGAACTCATTTTTCACAGCAATCTGTGCTGTTTTTATTGGTGGTCGTCTGGAGCGTAAACGGTTACCGTTGACAGAATGTATATTTTGATGAAGTGGCAGGATCTCGTTACTAAGTATCTTTTTGTACTCACTAGTGAGGGAGCGTATGCGCCGTAGTTTGGGTGGTGGAATGTGGCTCAATACTGGAAGCCATTGGGTAGGGATGGATTTGATAACACCAGCAATCATTCTCACTGTACTGTTCAATTGGGCATCTACTTTGTGTATATGTGGGCTGTTAAGCCAGGCTAAAGAGCAGTATTCCGCGGTTGAGAAGACAAGGCCCAGGGCAGATGATCGCAAGGTGAAAGCTGATGCTCCCTATGTTGTGCCGCGCAGCTTCTGGATGATATTGTTTCTGGATTTAAGTTTTTCCGCTGTTTTTGACAGATGTTACTTGAAAGACAGGGTTCTGTCAAGAGTCACCCCAAGGTACTTTGGTGTTTTAATGTAGGCGAGTGTAGTGATTTCGAATTGGATGTTCAGTGTTCTTCCTGCAAGCTTGTTATTTAGATGAAAACTGGAAGCCTCTGTTTTGGTAGGGTTTAGTTGGAGCCTCCATTTACGGAAATACTTTCCCACTATGTGTAAGTCTGCCGTAAGGATTTCCTCTGTTTGTTCAAATGACTTACACCTTGTTCCAAGGACCCAGTCATCGGTGTAATCAAACTTCCTTGATCTGGTTTCTGGTATATCAGCGATGTACAGGCTAAAGAGAAGAGGAGCTAGGACAGATCTCTGAGGCAGTCCATTCTTCAGTTTTCTTGGGGTCCTAATGTCGGTTCCCATGACTACTTGAATCGTTTGGTCGGCTAGCATGCTGTTGATTATTTGAGCGGTGGATTTACAGGAGATTGTACGGAGGAGCTTGTATATCATGCCTTCTCTCCAGACTGTATCGTAGGCCTGTTAGGTCTATGAATGCGGCTGCAGTTTTAAGTTTTCTCTGGAACCCTGCCTCAATAAATGTGGTAAGTGAAAGAACCTCATCTGCGCAGCTTCTTTGCGGTCGGAAACCTACCTGATCAACTGGTATTGATTCAAGTAGCTTTGGACTAATTCTGTTATAGATAAGTCGTTCTAGTAGCTTGAACGTTGCCGATAGTAGGGCTATTGATCTGTAGTTTTTAGGGTTGTTATGATCTTTGAGCGTTTCAGTTGCTGTGGTATGGTACCAGTCTTCATAATATCTGTGAAAAAGTGGGCCATCCATTCTCTGGCATATTTGCTGCTGTTAATTAAGAATTCGGGATGAATATTGTCAAAACCTGGGGCTTTACTTGGCTTTACATCCCTGAGAGCTATAGTGACTTTTTCGCAAGTGAAAGGGCGAGAGTATTCGGTTTCTGCAGATTGGAATTTTAAAGTTTTGAACTCTTGTTTTACCTTGATTGTATGTGGCTTGTCTTTTGGGGCCCTAGATATCGATACCAGATGTGAGGCAAATAGTGTTTGGGTTAATTGTTTTTTGTTCCTTGTTATGAGAGTTCCGCTTTCTAATTTTCTTAGTAGAGTACATGCTTGCCTACTTGATGTTTGAAAACTAAGACTTTCTACAGTTTCCGTCCATTTTTGTTGTCTCGCTGCATAGATTTTATAAAAAGAACATAGCAAAATGGCTGGCTAAGGAATGAACATTTTGGCTTACTGGGAAATTATGGATAAAACACCAACAAAACCACCAAATTTTAACAAACCGGTTTTAGCATCGCTGAATGTCAAATCTCACAAGTCGCGACAAAGCAAAGCCATAGTTGGAACACTTACTACCAACTTCAGTTACCTTAAGAATTTTCAGTTACCTATTCGGTAGGTGATAGGAATTGCCTATCCCTTAGTTATTATAAAGATTGAGAGTACGCGTTATTATTGGGGATTCTTATGGCAACAAACGTTTTAATAATTTATGAACATGACGGAACGTTACATATTCGCATTGACTGTTTATATCATAAAAGTTTTTTGGATTCTATTTTATCTGGGGTGTTGGTACTCCTTCCTGTTCTTCTTTTTGTTTCGTCATTTGAGATGCGATTAAGTCTGAAACTCCGAGATTATCTTCTTAGATAGTCTACTTCTACCACTTCCAGTTTTTACTTTTCTTTCATCGTCATTTGCCAACATTCACATCCGTACGTTAAACTTGGTTCTTTAACCGGCTTATAAATTGTGATTCTTGTTCGTAAACCAATTTTAGGGGATCATAGTATAGTAATATAAGTTTAGTGTCATCCCATTTTGGACCTGTTGTATTTTCTGCTAAATGTCCCATTTTGGTGTTTCTTTCTTTACTGTTACTGTCCTTAGGTAAACTAATTCTTCGCATTTTTTATGTATTTAATAGTTTTTCTTTGTCCTTATTCTTAGATATTCCGTGTTGTTAATGTTGATGGTGAGAATCTAATTTTATCGTTTGTCATAATCACCTGATCGTATGTAAAGAAAAAGTTTTTTATTTACTTGTTCTTACGTTTCATTCCCATTCACTGAAGTAAAGACTTGTAGTGTATAATGGTATATTTTATTAAAAATATATTTAAAAATTTTATCCAACAGGATTACAACTCAATTCAGTCCACTTGGACCATCATCAGTGAAACATTATAAAATTAATTGAAACTAGCTACGAGAATAAGAGTAAAAACCTTTGAATTAGGTACATGACAATCATGGTTAATTGTGACAATTATAATAATACGCGGTCTATGTTATAAGGTTTTACATGAAGGGAACCTACATCTTCCCTGTTCGAAAGGAGGACAATTTTGTCCAACGGTTAGAGCCAGCCAACAATTATAACACGTTTTATTAGTCTTTTACAGCATAACTAATAAACCAAATATAAAACTTATACTCAGAATAAATCAGGTATAGGCAAAATCACTAACAATAAACATGGAATAACTTAGATATAGGTTATACTTGATATAAGAATTTATTCCAAGATTATACCGACGCATACCCTTGTTTAAGTCTAGTATAACCGTGGTATAACTTATTTTATGAATGTCAAAGTCATCAGTGACAAGAATATATTATTTTTTGTATTGTTTTGTGAGTACTTATAGCTATATAAAACAAATGTGTTTAAGAGGTGTTGCGGCTGTCGACGAAGTTGATAATTTAATTAACATGATGGAAAATACACGAAAAAGAAAAACTTTCATAGAAAGAATAAATCCATTTTCAAAATACACTGGCAATTTTTGCAATTTTTTGCAATTTTAAAATACTCAAACTCAACATATAAGATAACAAATAAAAAAAAAGATATATTTGGTGTCAATTGTCAGTTTCAAAGAAAAATCAAAATTTACATATTTCACTCAATATGTCGTTGTTCTATGTATTTGTGTACAAGATTGCGACATTGCCAAACTATTGTTTAAATAAATAAAGTGTTTATTTATTTACATACCGAGTTTATTTGTAACAAATTATTTTAGTATTATATTTATCTTATACTTAGGATAACTATTCTAGATATAAATACGGAATAACCTTAGAATACGAGTGTTTTAGTAGTAAGACAGTTATATTATAACTTTATCAATAATAACAGAAAATAAAACACAATACAAAATAGAACATTTTAAAACATTCCTCAGAATATAAATATTTTCATGAGAATAACAAACTAACGACCTATTTTGTTAATTTTGAGGAAGAGGTTGTATAAAAAACTAGATAAAATCCAATAATATCTTTACTAACATCTAATTTAGTTACTTCTACAGTTCTCTCTTACTTTCTAACAGTTTTTAAAATATTTAAATCTACATCACGCACGCCTCTGCCGAATCTATTGAATTTTCTTTTCTTCGCAGCCTCGTGCCGTCCCTAAATTACCGTATTTATTTTAGACTAAGCTCTTTTCTTTTGAATTAGTCCTTTTGCAGCCGTTGATTATTTTCTGTATGGGGTTGGAGCCAATATTCTTCAATCAGCCTAAAGTATTTAGCAGGAATTACAATCTGAAACATAACAGAATATCCTGGTTCCTGGTTTAATTTTTTTAAAGACTCTCTAGTGGTGTGTTATGTGCATGAGAATTTTCATAGACTTAGTTTGCTATTAAAAACTAAAGATTTTGCTGCGGCTATTGTTATCCAACCTATAACTTTAAGATGCACGTTTAAATTAAATTTTAACAATTCTTTGATAGTATTATATCGACAAGCTAATTACGAATTAAATTTTTGTATTCAAAAATTAAATAAAACAATCTCATATTAAAATTTACATTTTCGAAAATGTTTTATATACATAAAAAATAGAAATGTGTTTTTTCAATATGTTTATTTACTACATATATTAGATATGCTCGACACTTTAATTATACATTTTAAATACGTTGTATTTATGGGAAACGAGATTAATATAACGACCAGCCCTATAATAAAAGTTTATGGCCTGGCTTTAAAAAAAAAGAACGCGTGTTCTGTGTTGAGTTTTAGTTTTTAGTAATCATTGAGACACAATTTGGATCGGTCCGTGATACATACAATTCCTTAGAGAATTATTTACGCTTTATGGTAATAAATATTATTAACAACTTTTTTCTACGTTTTATTCAATTTTATTTTTGTTTCCGTGTTAAATAAGTTTATCACACGCATCCACTCGCTCAGCCCATTGTTATTCAATATGGTAATGAATCAAATAATTCGCGAAGTAAGAAAACGACACAGATACCACATGGGAGCGCAAAAAATCACGATACTATGCTATGCCGATGATGCAGCACTAATTGCTGATAACGAAGATGACCTACAACGGCAGCTCCACACCTTCAATATCACAGCAAACAAACTTAATATGAGAATATCAGTAGAAAAAACTAAATGTATAGTGATCAGTAAAGAGCCGCGTAGATGCAAACTAGAAATAGACGGCAAAATATGCAATAGAACAAGTAATGAAATTCAATTACCAAGGAGTAGAGATCACTAGTGACAGGGATGTAAGAACAGAGATCACAAGGCAAGCATCAAAAGCGGCAAGAATAAGTGGTTGTCTCCGAGAAACCATATGGAGAAACAATTATCTGACTACGGAAAGCAAAATGAAAGTATACAAGACAACAGTAAGACCAATCCTAACATATGCAGCGGAGACAGGGACCAATACAAGAAAGACGAAACAACAAATCAACAATATCGAAATGAAAGTATTAAGATCAATAGCGGGCATATCATTAAGAGGCAGACAAACCAACAGAAGTATACGCGAACAATGCAAAATTCAAACTATTAACAGGTGGATAAAAACAAGAAAAAAAACTGGAACGAACATGTAAACCGAATGGGGCCAGATAGATTAGCGAACATCTGTAAAAATAACAAGCCGTATAGCAGAAGACCCGTTGGAAGGCCGCCAAAAAGGTGGAAAGATAATGTACAGTCAACAACGACTGAAACAGAATAAGAGGCAGACAAACAGGAGTAATCCTAGTCGCAAGAAGAAGAAGAAGAAGACACGCATCCACACAACCACGGAACAGTATTATTGATAGATAAAAAAGGTGATACAAAGACGAGATGAACAGAAACCAAAATATAACAACTTAGACTTAAAGGCGCATGTTATAGGCGCATCTTACGTATATCCTGGGTTGACAGAGTTACTAATGTGGAGGTCCTGCGTAGAATGGGGAAAGAATGTGAAATTCTCATGACCGTCAAAACTAAAAAGTTGGAATATCTAGGTCATGTAATGAGAAATCAAGAACGTTACGGCCTTCTCCAGCTGATTCTCCAAGGGAAAGTAAATGGTAAGAGAGGACCGGGAAGAAGACGCATTTCCTGGCTTCAAAATTTGCGAAAGTGGTATAACACGACTACCACTGAACTGTTCCGCGCTGCAATAAGCAAAGTAAAGATAGCCGTGATGATCGCCAACGTCCGGAACGGATAGGCACTTTAAGAAGAAGAAGACTTAAAGGCCATGATTAACATCTAAGCATACTTAGATAAGAACATTAAAATCACTACTTTTCTTGCGTCCACACATTAACGGAATCCCAACTTGATGTCATTAATGTCTAAGTTTTTAAGGTTTTACTTATCTTCAGTTTTGAGGCCGCCAGCTATTTTGTTTTAGTTTTACTTAGTTTAGTCTGTAGTTTAGTGCAATTACTAAAATGTTGTATATAGAGCCATAAGTGACAGCTGATGTCTTCTGAAGACTAGTTGTCTAAAATAATTTGCAGTCTGTGGAACTACATACGAACATGTTAAATAAAAATGCTATTGATAGTTAGATTTAATTAAAATTAGAATTAGAAATAAAGAGTTATAAATGTGGATTTATAGCGGGATGTTGCAAATATCTTGAAGGACAAAGAAAATTATCTAGAAAGTACTAAGAAAAGTCATCAAAGACAGAGAATTACCAAACACCGGAAAATATTTTATCTGGAACATATCGAGAAGCCTTCGTAATTGCAAATGTGGAATAATTTTCATATGACACGTAAAAAAGAAGAAGTTAGATTTAGATACTTAAGTTTATTTTGTAAATATGCAGTTCTATAAATTCAAGTGAAAGACCAACTTAAAGAAGAAGTTGCAATAAAGAGAGGAGTACGACAGGGCTGCATACTCTCTCCCCTATTATTTAACGTCTATTCGGAACACGTCATGAGTCAGGCCTTAGAGCATATCGAAGAGGGTATTCTCATAAATGGTGAGCGCCTGAATAACATCAGATATGCAGACGACATCATCCTCTTTGCAGACAGTTTAGAAGGTTTACAGACAGTAGTAACGCGATTGTGAAGAATCAGTCAAGAATACGGGCTTGATTTTAACGTCAATAAATTAAAGTACATGGTCATCAGTAAGAAGCATATTCCACCTAGTCAATTACTGGTAGATCAGCAACAAATACTACAAGCGCCCCGTTACTACTATTTAGAAACCACCATATACCACCAATGGGACCACTCAGTTGAGATTAAACAAAGAATTAAAAAGCCAGGTCAGCATTTGTCAGAATGAGCAAGATATTTAAGAGCCACGACCTACCCTTAAAAACGAAAATCCGTTTATTGAGATGCTACTTGTTTACAGTGCTGCTCTATGGGGTTGAATCATGGACACTAACCATAAAGGCATCCATGGGAAAACTCGAGGCGTTTGAGATGTGGTGTTATAGACGGATACTGAGAATCTCCTGGGTGGACCAAATAACAAACATTGAAGTTCTTCGTCGGATGGATAAAACATATGAAATTATATCCACAGTAAAACAGCGCAAGCTAGAATATCTTGGACATATAATACGAAACGATCATAGATATAACCTGCTGCAACTTATATTACGGGGAAAGGTATACGGAAAGAGGGGACCAGGAAGAACTTACGAAAATGGTTTTCCTTGACCACTTCAGGACTATTTCAAGCTGCGGTCAATAAAGTTAGAATTGCCATGCTAGTAGCCAACATCCGTAACGGATAGGCACCACAAGAAGAAGAAGAAGATAAATTCAAGATCTTACTGTACACAAAATGAATATCATATTAAATATATACAGATTTTGCATTGTTTTTATCGATTTTAAGGCCAATTAATATTTTTGAAAGCTGCATTTTAATCGAAGTATTAATATATTAGAAGAAGCATTGTATAAGTAGTCGAAAATGTTAATTAAGCCTAATCCATTCGAGTAAACTGAAGTTTACGTCTTAAAGATCCTTCAAACTCTCTAAAGATCCATCCAAGAAAATAATTTATGGCCCCAATGAAAGGGTATTATTGTTTTAATAGCCAGGTTTATTCCGCATTCAGCCTACACCTCCTCATTCTTATGGGATGAAGTGTATATAATTCTAGGAATTTATCCGTACACAGAACCGTACTGTCAGATTTGTAAATCCATAATTTGAGATGAAAATATTTACTTATTTGAACTTGATCATCATCAATATCAATGGGGTTACATTCTTATCTTTATTGTTAGAGTATTATTTTAGGATTAAACACTTTGAGCTGAAAAAATATTTAGATGTCAAAAATTTATAACTGTTTTTTCCGTCGACCGTTAATTTATGATCAATTTTAACACCCTCAAAATCATTGATTAATGACCCCTATTAATGAATGATTTTCTATTAATGGACGATTTTATTATAGGCAACACAACATACATTGCTTGCATAAATTAATTAAACGCTCTGTGATCGGCAGTGACCTGTGGTTTAGGCAACTAAACATATACCTATTTATATTACCACTAAAAAATTAATTTAAAATGAAGTAGCCGCTGTTAGTACTATCTGTCATTGTATGTCATTATTTACTTTATTGTTTAAAATACTGTGTATTTGAAAAATCAAAGGATGGATATTTACGAAGAGTTTAATTTAACTCTACCATAATTTAACTTCTTCTTTCACAGAAGTTACAGAGTTCCAAGAAGACTTAAATATAAAAGGTAAAAGAAATAATAAGTTAGACTTACTCACAATCAATTTAATTTAACTAATCGGACGACCGGTTTCGCTTTCTATAATATGCAAAGCATCTTCAGGTCACGATACAAAGTTAAAATGCTGAAAATAATAATCCCATATTAGGGTGTTGTCTAATAAAGATAAAAACAAAGATAAAAACATAGGTAGGTGATATAAATTATATAAATTACAGTAATTATGCCAATATTACATGTCTGTGGTTTTATAAATGAATAAAATGTTTAAGCAGACAAGGTACGACCCACAAATTGTGGGTCGTACCTTGTCTGCTTAAACATTTTATTCATTTATAAAACCACAGACATGTAATATTGGCATAATTACTGTAATTTATATAATTTATATCACCTACCTATGTTTTTATCTTTGTTTTTATCTTTATTAGACAACACCCTAATATGGGATTATTATTTTCAGCATTTTAACTTTGTATCGTGACCTGAAGATGCTTTGCATATTATAGAAAGCGAAACCGGTCGTCCGATTAGTTAAATTAAATTGATTGTGAGTAAGTCTAACTTATTATTTCTTTTACCTTTTGAAATGGACTCACACAAGCAACACATTCATGACTTAAATATAAATTTGTCAAAATGCTATACAGCAGATAATCATTTATCAATATCTTCTTTTAATTTCAGTAATTGCACCATTTCGAATATTAATGTTGACTATAATAAAACTACCACTAAGGAAACTTTGAATAAAGTCAATGAAAGCTGAAAAAATTGTTGTTTATCGTTAAGTAAATAAATATTTAAACTAAAATATCTTTATTTCTGAAAAGTACGGTCGACGGAAAAGTTTTAAAATGGCGATTAACAATCTCGAACATTAACGCGCTCAATTGTTAATCGCCTTTATTAATCCACTTGTTGGTTAAATAAGTTTTTTTATGAAATGATATTTGGATCTAAAATTTATATTTTCTTCATTCAAGCCACATAATCTTAATCTTAAAACGTGTTTACGCTTTGTTCATTTTTTATTTTCTCCTAATTTTTTCTTTAGTTTCTCTTTGTAATTACATACTACATTTTTAACTGTTTGTACTCTCTTATTATTTCTGCTTTTATTAGACTCATTTTTATTGCAGTTTTCGTCTATTTTTTCACTTTATTTCTTTTTATTTCAGTTTATTCTTGCATTCCATTATCTCGCACATATCCGTTTTATATTTTTATTGTTTCATTTTTTTTTTTATCTGTTAAGTTAAAATGATAAACTTAATTTTTGACGTTGTAACATTATAGAGCAGCACAAAAAGCTAGTAAGGAAAATATTGTTAAAAAAAGTATTCATATACTAGCAGCAACAAAAGAAGAAAAAAAAAACTAGGAATATTTTTCCTGCTTCTTCATTCCAGCTTTATAGGCCAATAAATGAACGTGAAATACTGCGAAACCTTGTAATTTTCCGTGTCACCAACATTAAATTGCAGGATAATTTGGGATTAGATTCTACTTACCCTCCACTTCACTCTTGGAGTTGTGCTATTGGTTGCTTTCTATTTTTTAGGGATAAAAACTACCCCTAACAGAAAAAAATCTTCTTCTTCTTAAGGTGCCTTCTCCATTACTAAAGGTTGGCTATAACTACAACAAATTGCTCTCTATCTTGAGCTGTTCTTAGTATCGAATGTGGGTCCATGCCTGTCCAGTCTCTTACATTCTTCAACCAGGAGCATTTTCTTCTTCCTGGACCTCTTCTTCCTTCCACTTTCCTTTTCATTATAAGTCGTAGGAAGTTGTATTTTTCTCCTCTGTAAATATGTCCTAGATAACTCGTTTTTCTGTTTTTTACAATATTTAGGAGTTCTCTTTCAGTACCCATTCTTCTTAGCACCTCGTTGTTGGTTAAGTACTCTGTCCAAGAGATCTTCAGCATCCTTCGAAAAACACACATCTTAAAGGCTAAAAAAATCTTATAATTATAAAAATTAAAGCGGGTAATTGATCCAAATCATCCTTTTAATGAAGTGAATGAATGTCAATTAACAATAAAGAATAAAATTTAAGATTTTATCATAATTTAACCCGTAAATCCTCCTATGGGCGTCGCGGCAACCAAACTGGTGTGTTGGGATCACTAAATAAATTTCGATGTCTTGTGATATTCTTTGTAGCAGAAGTCTTTCCAAGATTTTTGACATTATTGGAAGTAAGCTGATTGATCTATATAAAATAGTAATATTTGGTGGTTTATTTGGTTTACTAATCATAATTATTTGTGCGAACTTCCAATTAATCGGGTAGTGGGCTAATCTTATGATACTATTATATATCATTGTTAGTAGAGCAATTTCTTTCCTCGGTAATTTTTTTAATATTAGTCCGGTGATCATGTCGAAGTCTGGTGCTTTGTAGTTATTGCATCTAAAAATTTGTTCTATCACATTATTAGGAGTAAAGCATTTGATTAGTAGCATCATTATTCATGGAGTGTCTAAGAAGTTTCTAACTTGTTCTTCGTTATTATTGTTATTAAGTTCAGGTGCACCAAAAACGTGTGAGGAATGTGCAGCCAAAATGGATGCCTTTTCTTGTTTAGTTTTTCCCCAGCTTTCATCGGCTTTCCTTAGAGGTGGTATGTGCTGTATAGGCCTCATAAGTGATTTCGTTGTTTTCCAGATGCTGTGGTTTTTTTTGATAGGCTGTTGATGAATAGTTCAAATGTATATTTTCCCGCGTCTTGTAGAGCAGTTTTAAGTTGCTGTGTTAATCTATTGTATGTATTTTTATCTATAGGATTGCGACTTCTTTGCCATACGCGCCTGGCTTTTCTTTTTTGTGCAAAAAGACGTTCTATATATACGGGTATGTTGGTGTCACTTGGTTCTTTGTCATTCTGAGGGGTGTAGCTATTTCAGAGGCTGCATGTATAGTTTGGGTGAGAAGAAGCACAGAATTATCGATATGGTCTGCTTGCTTTAATCTTATATTTAAATTTAAATTTTCATTTATGTAAGACTCGAATACATTCCAGTTGGTCTTTGATGTTGTCAACTTTGGGATATTCAGACGTTTTATAATTTGCGTAGATAGTGTGACAATTATGGGAGTATGGTCGGTGGAGAGATCCCATAATGCTTGTATGTCAAAATAATTTAAGGCCATGCTATGGAAGATAAAGAAGTCAAATATATCTGGTATTGTGTTTGGATCTGTTGGCCAGTAGGTGGGTTACCCTGTAGATAAGTAAAAGCTGTTTGTGTTAGCTATGGCTTGTCTGGGATTTTTCCCTTTGTCGTACATAGTCTCGACCCCCAGTCTGTATGCTTGACATTCCAGTCACCTCCAATTAAGAATTTGTTTGATAGATGTTTTTGAAGAAGTCTTCATATTCTGCTGTGGTGATATTTTACCTTGGAGGGCTGTACATTGTCACAATGTCAAAAGACCATGACTGAGAACTGATACAGATTACTGAGCTTGTATTTTTTCCGTCTGATACATTGTTTCCTCATAGTGTGGTATAGTGTTACGTACAATAATAGCAGCGCCACCGTGTGCTGTTCCATCAGGATGGTTGATGTTGTAAATAGAATAATGAGGGAATAATTTTAATTTAATTAAATTTGTGTTACTAATAGTGTAAACTTTTTAGTTAAAATTTACCACAATTTTATTTCTCCGATGCTATTCCCCAATGTCACAAACTAGTAAAAGTTTTGTCTTTGCTTTTTGTTTCTCTTCTTTTTTTAACCCATCCCACCATTTACATTATACATTATTTTAAGTTTGTTTGATTATCTTAATTATTAAAATTAAAACGTTTTATTAAATGGTATTTACACTAATAATTCCATAATTTATTTAAATTACTTGACAATAAATAACAAAATGTTCACCTAATATTGACCGATTTGCTAATACGGTCCTTTTTCGCAGACACATGCAGCCGACGTGGAGTTGTTAATGCGGGATATCCATCTACGTCTTAAGAAGGGTAAAGGACTAAAGGACTAGGAAGTAGGCCATCTTCGAAGACTTATCCCTTACTATTCTCTTAATGTATTCCTTCTGTGTCAGAAGGATTTTGTCTTGGAGCACCAGGGATATGACTTTTCGGGTCTTATTAGCAGTGTTGGATTATTTATGAGGAGATCGGAGGTCAAGTGACAGAATAGGCAAGAACAAGGGGAGTAGATTTTGTTTTGTAATGAATAAGTAAAGGTTGAAATATAAACCAAAGAAATGATTTGAATCCTGAAACAATATTAAATATTGATGATCTTATAATATTAAAAACAGAATCAGTTATGTAAAGTTGACTAGACGTTAACAGATCTGTGATTTGTATTAACTCCTCATGGCTTATTATTTGTATGCCAAACGTCAAAAATTCCCTGGCGCATTCAGCAAATTTTTGACTCTTCTTAAATTCAAAATGTGTGAATTTTTGCATAGATTAAATCACAATTATAGTTTTTGACGTTTAGATTTCCAATTCGGAAATCGGTTTCAAAAGTTCCCAAATACAAGTTGATCTTAAACCTATAAAAATTGTTTGTAATTCATAATTTTTGATTGTAAATAAAATCGTCAAAAAGAAAATGAAAAATGTAATAGGCATTACAATAAGTTTTTGATTTTGTGTTAAACATGCCACAAGAAAATAGCTTTGAGAAGTATTTTAAATCATGTATTTTGTAATTGTTCATATTCACACATTAACAGTCTTGTATTATTAATGGGGAATTGGGGGTCAAAAGACTAAACTTAAAAGAGGAAAGATCAGTTATCCAAAGCCATTAATTGAATAAAAAAAAGAGGAAAGAATTAAATCATAAATTCAAAAAATAAAATTAAATGGTACGAATATACTAAGTAACATAGAAATCCGAACACCCAGTTTAAATGATTTTATTTTAATAAAATTTTGTATAAGTATTTAATGAAGCATAATAAGTAAATGATTAAAATTTCAAAATGATTGCATCGCTTTAAAGCCCTTTTACCTTTAATAATGTGTGGATGTACCCCGATGTGTTACGCGCCTAGGCATGCTTCTGATCAGGTGGTCAATGTCCTCTTGTGGTATCTCATTCTAGGCATCCACCAACTCCTCTCGAAGTGCTTGTAGAGTCTGAGGAGGACGTTGCAAATTGAGTAATCTCCTACCCATCATATCCCACACGTGCTCAATTGGTGATAAGTCGGGAGATCTTGGGGGCCATGCTAACAATGTGATATCATTATGTTGAAAGAAGTATATTGTGACTCTTGCAACATGTGGTCGGGCATTATCTTGTTGGAAAGTTGGATTTACCAGGGTGTCAAGATAGGGTAAAAGGTGGGGTTCTAGAACTTCTTGGATATAACGCTGCACGTTCATGTTACCTCTGATGAAGATTAAAGGTGACCTGGAACCATAAGCTATAGCACCTCAAACCATAATTCCAACAGTGTGATGAATATGTCATTCAACAAAAAACTGTGGATTCCTCCTTTCACCACGTCACCTTCTAACCCTCGCTCGACCATCGTGCATGCCTATACAAAATCGAGACTCGTCACTAAAGACAATACTGTTCCATTCCTGATTCCAGAGTGACCGTTCTCTGCACCACAAAAGGCGATTACGGCGGTGTTCTGGAGTTAAAGGGAGGACCCAGTGTGGTCGGTATGAAAACAAGCCAAAACTTCTCATTCGTCGGTAAACACTTCCCATGCCAATAGGTCTTCCGTGTTCTGCAAACCATTTATTTGCAATGGAGCTGGTAGTGGAGAAACGGTCTCTTAAGGCCAATAATCTTAGGCGGCGATCTTCACGGTCTGTTGTTCTACGGCGGCGTCCAGTGCTACTTGCTCTTTGTGTACGGCCTTCTTGAAGCCATGCCTGACAACACCTAACCACGGTGTCTACACTTCTTTGCACTCTAACTGCAACTTCCCGAAAAGAAAATCCAGCTTTCCGAAGTCCCATTATACGGCCCCTATCAAACTCACTAAGTTGACGAAATCGTACAGGTCTCCGTACTCTAGGCATCGTAACCAATCGTTAAGAATGTCAAGAACCACAATCCGCCAAATTTGGATCTTTACTGCGGCTGAAATATTCATTTTTAGATTGTTAGTGAATTTAAAAATAAAAAGTATAAAAACCGGAATCTCCCACTGATAAGGCTAAAAACTTTATCACTTGTTTTTTTTAGTAAGATAAATAAATTACACCAAATTTTATTGAAATAAAATCATTTAAAATGGGTGTTTGGATTTCTATGTCACTTAGTATATTTAATCATCTTTTTTTACTTAATAAACGGTTTTATTTTTATATCCAAGAAATTTATTTATTATATTTTTTTCTTTGTTGTGAGCTATACCGATTTCTACTAACTTTATCTCGCATTAATCTTTTCTGTAATTTCTGTAGAACTGTAGTTTCCAAAAAAGAGGGGTTCTAAATTGAGTAGGGGCTCTTCAGTACTTTTTCGAAACCACATTCAGAGAGGGTAGTTTTCAAGCTCAACACGGCGCGTCCCAATATCTGATCGGGAACGTTCTACAGATTTGTAAGACAGGTGTAAATAAGGCTTTGCCAAATAAACAAACGCGGATCAACTGAGAGCATAGCATAGGGCAGCAGCTAGGTTATTACAGGATCGGAGCGGTAGAGAAAAATCTCTTTACCGGTCAGATACTGAATAATCACAGGCGTTAATTATGATTTAACTAGTTGTGATACTGCGAAGTAAAGGAACGATTACCGGTAAAAGTAATCCCCCATTTTAAGCCCAACAGCTACGTGTGTAAGAACTGTGTGGTAGTCTACTTCATTGCCCTGGAGCTGAGAAATTTACTCCAAAGGCTGAAGAGCTAAATAAGGCAACGTCATTGAGATGCGGAAAGCCACGGGATGACTACCATATTAAAGATTCGTAAGGATATCCCCAAGACACCATAATGGCTGAAAATTCAAAAGTAACGGCCCTCAATACTGAAAACCTCTTATGTGGGAAGAGGGTGCTAAGAATCTTCCGGTCAGCCAATAATGTCCCAAAAGTTGAAATGATCGGTACTTGGAACATTCGAAGCATGTACTAAGCAGGCAAAGCCGCAAATAGTATTCAAGAAATGACTCGCCTGAACATAGATATTTTAGGATGCAGCGAAGTTCTATGGCCAAATTCTGGAATAAGAATTATAGATGAACATCATATGTATTATTCTGGAAACGACACAATAGAAAACACAATAGAAAAATCATTGAGGTCTACGCACCGACATCATAATCCACTGAAGAAGAAATAGAAAATTTCTATCAGACTCTAGAAGACTCTCTAAAACTGACCAAAAAATATGAACTTACTATTACCATAGGCGATTTCAATGCTAAAGTAGGACAAGGTACAGTTAAATAAGAAACGAAAGAGGAGAAAGACTGATCCAATTCTGCCAAGAGAATGGATACGGTTAAAACGAATACACTTTTTAAATTACCCTTAAGAAGGCTTTACACATGTAAAGCACTCGGTGATACTCCAGGGAAAATCATAAAAAAACCAAATTGATTTTATCAACATAATCAAAAGGTTTACAAATTCTATCACCTCAACAAAAACATATCCAGGCGCATTGGTTGCAAATATCAACATACGACTCAAAAGAATTTATAAGAAAATGAGGCCCAAGATAGATGTAATACTACTAAAGGAAAATGACATCCAGAAAAAAGTAAAAACAGAGATTTTTAGGAATTTTGCGAAAATAGTTGAAGACACTACTAGAGGCATAAAAAAGAGTGGAATGAAATGAAGACATATATTACCACAATTTTGCATGAATATCTAAAATCAAAAAGAGGAAAGAAGCAAAAATGGATGACAGATAAAATATTGCACATGATGGAAGAGCGAAGAAAATTAAAAGGTAGAAATGACAACGAATACAAAAAGTTGCATAAGACTAGATTAACCTTTAACTACGGGCGCCCAACCATGAATCTCAAATACGGGCGCGGTGTACTCTATACACCAGTTACAAATAGCTACAGAAACAAAATTTCTTTATTAATTAGAACTATATTAAATTGCACAACTTGTGTTTAATCAATAAGTAGTTATTATATAATAAAAAAATAAAACTAAAAAATAATTCAAAATGGTAAACCAGTGAGAAAAAAACGAAAACAGTAATTTATTACATATTGAAACACCAACCTAAAAAAATATGCGAAAATTTTTAAATTTTTAACTAGGTAGAAAAATAAACACATACGAGTATTTATTCACTTTGGTCTTATTCCTGCTTATTTGAGTTAATACACTCAGGATAAATAATGGTGGAATGTTCTTTGCAAACCATTCTCCTGCATGTCTGACACGAAATGGTTGTCACTCTATCTTTACGCCTTCCGCAGCAATAGCACCTTCCTCGTATTTTTGCTGGTGGTTCTTCTTCTTCTTGTTCCACTACAGTAGCTTTATATTTCTTCAGGAATAGTTTTAAATCTAAGGGTAAACTCTGTATTTCAGCTAGTTCTGAAAGGTGTGGTCTCAACAAAGATAAAGATAATTCCTTTAAAAATATCCTTCTATATTTTTGAGGATTGTTTATATTTGCAGTATTATACAGGATTTGGCTGTTAATTCCTGCGATGTTTAGGAGCTGAAAAAATATAATCATCGGTCACCTTTGCGTTTTCCTTGATACCGAGTACGTACAGTACAGTTTATCTATTGTGTTGACACACCTTTGTGAGAATTATAATCTAAAATTATATTTGGCTTTTTTTTCTCCGGATCTACTGCAAAATCATTATGCATGGTTGATATCAAAGGCACAGCTTTATTTTTTGCAGGGACATATGACACTATAGTTACCTCTTTTTGAAATCCGAAAAGGGACGATCCAACTTCTCTTTCTTTATGTGGTAGGAACTCCAAACGGCAGCTTCCGTTTATTTTTCTTTAGTGTGCCAACCATTGTTACTTTATCTTTCAAAAGATCATTGGCCAATGAGTAACTTGTGTACCAATTATCACATGTCAAGTTCCGGTTTTTGCCTTTCCAGTCTTAAAGTAAACGATGTACAATATCAGCAGGTTTATTTGATTTGTTGTAAGGTCCTTGTGGCTGATTGCCACAATACACCTCTAAATTTGTAACATAAAACGTCTGGGCATCACGCAATACAAATACTTTTAACCCATACTTTGCAGGCTTGGACGGGATATATTGAATAAAACTGCATCTACCTCTGAAAGGTATTAACATTTTGTCAATTGTTACTTCTTCTCCTAAACAGTAGTTATTGTTGCAGTACTCCACAAAACGATCCAGTGTAACTCGAATAGCAGCAAGCTTATCAGTTTTCTTGCGTATTCCTCTACTATTTTTGTCATCAAATCTTAGAGCAGCAAGCAAAAATAAAACTCGTTCAGCACTCATGCACGCTCTAAATATTTCTGAGCCGGTTCCGTGTTGAGTCCACAATTCAAGAAAATGTGTATGGTTTTGCTTTTTAGTTCCTGCAAGAAGTAGTAGTCGGATAAATGCCATAATTTCTGTTTTTGTTGTGTCTTTAGCCCGTCTTGGCCGGTTATACTTTATTCGCATATTTGTAATTTTCAAGTTTGTACACTCAACTATATTTTCAAATGTCATCACTAAAAATTTTTTCGAAAGCACTTCTCTCATTGGTAATATCTCTAGCACTTGGCCCAGGAAGTATTTTTACAATATTTTTGCTGGAAGTTTTGCTACATTTGCTTACCACTGAATATTTATACCACTTTGTTTGTTTATCTTTCGCTATAAAATACTCATCTTCATCACTTTCTAAACTCTCACCATCGTTTTCGTTATCTGAATCAGAAGACTCTTTATCATTTAGTTCTATCTCCGACTCAGTGTTATAATCGTTGTCTTCCGTAATTTCTTCCTCTTCTTCTGACGAACTAGCATCCTCTTCTCCACTAACTTCTTCCTCAGGTTCTTCTTCGAACAATGCTTCAGCCATAGCTCTAAGCTCATCTTGTGTGAGACTTTTAGGGTTTCTAACACGCAGTCGATCCCTATAAAAAATATTTCTCATTTTCTCAGTTTCCATTTCACATTTTTGTAAAAAAAGTACAATGTAACATTTATTACACAGCAAATAACTCGTTTGCAGGTAATTTAAAGTTTAACATTCGTTAAATTTACTTACATAACTATGTGCGTGGTGTACTGAAGGCACCGTTCGGGAACTCACTTTGATATTTTTTATCACAACTCAACTATTCGATCAAAAATTACGTATCGACTGTAACAGACAATGGTTGATACTATACTGATAGGTTACGTCGAGCGCCGTAAACTCAGAAAATAGTTTTAAGAAACGGCAACCAACTTAACACGCATGGTGTACTGTTACACCGTAGCCCGTAGTTAAAGGTTAAAGAAGATAAAAGGAGGAAAAGAAGCATGGCTGTCAATTTGGACTGGTTAATGTGGTCGCCAACATCTCTAGAAGATAGGAACATTTAGAAGAAGAAAGAAAAAGAACTGATATTGATAAATAAAGGAGAGAGGAGATATTCACCACTTATTGACAGGATAAATAGAAACTAAACTAAAAGACGTAGGAACAGAAATTGTAAAAATAAAAGGGTGAACACAATGTCAGATATGAGAGAAGGAGAAGTCTTATTGAGCAAAATTGTCAAAAATAGATAAATAAATGAAGAAGTGGACCATTTTGGTTTAAAGCTAGAATATCTATTTGCCTAGAGACCCATGTTTTTACATAGGCAATAGGCATTTCAGTCCTCCGCCAAATATTAAACTCCTATATATGTAGTAATCATCATAAACTGAAAATTTTGGCGTAGCTTTGAAAACAAAAAATAGTTACAATCCTGCAGTACTATAGACAAATTAACTCAATCGCAATTATAAAAAGATAAAGAAAAAAAACATTGAAATTTTGATGAAGGATAGAAAAATTAACTATTTCTATAATATTAAAATTAAGTTATTTCACCATTTATTTATTTTATTATGTCTTGATTACGTATTTTATAAAATACGTAATTAAATTTATAACAACATTTAACAATTATATAGTAAAAAAATATTTATTATTCTCAAAAATATTTTTAAAATTCAAACCACTCGGGTAAAATCAAAGTTTGTCCAGTGTTTCTAAGTTATAAATAAGCAAGCAAACCCAAGATTATTATACAGCTCGGGGTGAGACTGGTGACGTGTCTTGTAAAGTGTGTAATTGAGTTATATCCTCGCCTGCTGTTGTTGCTGATATCCCAGACGCGTCTTAGGAATAACAGCAGGAATAGAGTGAGAACAGGAATAGCAGGGTTGCCAATACCAATGACGGGGTGTTTTCGTGTTACTGACACTCGACAAATTCCCGAATTGACGTCGTTGAGGGGTAAACATATTAACCGAACTATATAAAGTGACTTTACTATTTTAAAAATGTAACTACCTCTTGCTAATTGTGTATTTGTATTGCATATAATACTCACATAATATAAGGTACCTACTTTGTTTAGCAAATTTCATTATTATTAATTAGAAATTTTGTAATACTTACCGAAACAACATTCTTAGCAAGAAAATAAACAATCGACATTTTTTTGAGTGAATAGAAAATAAATGTTATTAAAATATCTCTTTTAAACTTCCAGTAATCGCATAGATTTTCAGGACATGGACAGTGGCGTCAGTCCAAGAGACTGGTATTTATTGAACATTGTGTTTGGAAAAAAATATGATACCTTCTCATTATTGTACGTACACTTAGGCTTTTAACATTATTAATACACACACAGTACAAGAAACATATAGTAATTTTTATATTGAAATGTATATAAGACTATAATTATTAAACAATTGAGAAAAATGCCATTACTTCTGATGGATATTTTCATGACAAGATAGACAAATAAATGTAAGGTGTCGCAAACACATGTATTTATTTACTACAATTTACAACGGCATAAATTCTGGATAACATTACTTACTGAACAACGTAATAATTACGTATGCTTACATCTTGATTTCAATTACCGACTTGCTAAACTAAATTGTGATTATCAAATAATTGAATGACTGAACGAATAAACCCCGATTGCTTGTCTGTTTACTATATTTATAACATATTCACCCATGACGAACCAACACCATTTACTAGGCCAAATAATGTTTATATAAAAATGCTGAATCTTCAGGGTTAAGCTTAAAGGTGAAACAAAGGTATTTTGAAACTTGACACGCATATTATCAATATGTGTGCCTTAGATTTCTGATTGAAAACAATTTACGTTATTTATAATAAGTATTAGGTACTTATCTTTCGTGTTTTTTAAAAATCTTAATATCTCTAGAATATGTCTTTTTATATATTCCACTGGTAATTCGTTTTGAAGAAGGAAAAATGTTTTTATTGTTATTTGTTCTGGTTCTTTATATTCTTATGAACTGATGAGCGTTTTCTCCAATCTGTATGGAGCTTCGTCACTGTCCGTCATCTCCTCACATCAAATTTTTTTAAACTCTCCTGTTGTTTTTGTAATAATTCATGTCTGTTATCTATCTATAAAAAAGCTATGATAACAAGTCACACTGTTTGTCCAGTAAACTAACGACGCCATCTAGAAAAGAAATCTGAACTACCATTGACATTTCAATCATATTTTGTTTTTGAAACTGATTGAAATTAATAATACTGTATTAGTTACATATTAATATAATTAATAATTAATTTTAATAATATTTTTAAGGTAGAATTTACTACAAAATAATTTAAAGCTTTATGTTGGTATAAATTTAAAATCCTAACACCATCTGAACAAAGAAATCTGAACTATTGACATTTCAACCTATGAGTCGATTATATTTTGTTTTTGAAACGATACGTTAATTAATAATACAAATAAATAATACTGAACAGATAAACTGAAAGATAAAATAAATTAAAATTTTCTGACATATAAAATATAAAATATTTATTTGCCAAATAAAGTACTGAATAAAAATTTATCGGAAAAATAAATTATGTTTATTTTAGTTCATTATTATGTTGTAGGTTGTGGCGAAATCAAAAATATAACCTAAATATTGTTGTTTAGTGTAGGTTAGAGACATGGACATTAAAAGTTTTAATGAAATTACAAAATAATCAGTATCATCAGTTTAATGTGTATAAACTTAGTGCAAGAATATTCTGAGAAAATATTGTAAATAGTTGTTAATAAATGATTATAAAAGTAGTTGTATACATATTTTCATTTACTTAGTTTAGGGATTCAATATTTCATGATCATGATAATTAAAAAATGGATTAATTAACTTTTTCAAGAGATATTGGAGCTATTGATTCAATAATAGTAGTATCGGATTCCAAAATAAAAAATATGCACATCGTACCTAGGTTGTCAGATTCTTTTAATAATTATAAAATACATTTTAATTATATATAAAAAAGACTTAGAATAAGTATACAAAATATCCAGAGTGTAGTAGGAAATTTTCAAAACTTTCAATAAATCTTCTGTATAATATATGGAATATTGATTTTAAATTCTGGAAATTTCGTGTTACATCTTGGATATGTTTTTCTAGGTACCTACCAGGTAAGAATAAATAATTCTGTATTCTTGATACAAAGTTTAAATGGAGAAAATGGAAATGGGTTCTTACATAGAGATTCTGATTATAAAGCAAGGTCATTTTTAAGAAGTCCACTAAACAATTCAATTTGTATAATGAATTTCATATTAAAACCAGATAAGCAACATAACTTAGTTTCAAAATAAAAATTTTTTTTGCATTATCTCCTAAATTACTTGACATTTTGTAATAAAAATAAACATAAAGCACATGGTGTTCGTGTGTATTAAGGTATAAAAAATTCTTATGAAAAACTGTTAGCCCTAGATTCCAGCAGTTAGCCCTAGACTCCAGCACAGATCAGAGGTAATGTAAGTCGATAAAACCTCACCAGCTACAGGGGGTCATGTAAGATGCCCCCATTTTCAGTTTTTATTAATCAACAAGTTAATAGTCTATTGCATTTACCTTTATAAATACTATGAGGATTGTTTTTTAATACTGATGTCCTTCCAATGTTTTTATGTGGCCATACAATGTTTTTAACAACTTTTTATTAAACTGATGATGGAATGATTCAATTCCGAAAAGATCTTCTTTAAAATAAAAATTTTAAGCTTTTCATAAGCATTTTTTATACCTTAATACACACGAACACCACGTGCTTTGTATTCAACAGGTATACTAGCCACTCCTGGATATCTCCACTTCATGGTTTGTTCCAGTTTCCCTTTTAATTTTAAAAATGAACATGTTGCTTTCTTGTTCTGCAAGCATTTTTCATAAAAAAGGAACAACAAAATCTAAGCGCACAGAAAAATTTAAAGGGAGATGTGCTGCCCTAATTCCCCCCAAACTTTTGGGTACGTTTAAATCTTATAAATCTTGTGGCATCATTAGTTTAACACATTATTTTTTAAATTTTTTTGCCTCCTATCACTCAATAAAAACTGTTTTTCAAAAAACAGTTTTTATTGAGTTACGGCCCTTTTCATTTACCTCTAAAAAATTACGTGCAACTAAATAAAAGGCTTAAATGAATTAACACATACAAAAAATGTCTACAACCTCTATAAATATGATAAATAAATTACAATAAATGTTCAAAATGACCCCCATTTTCTTCAATACACATTAGGTATCGTTTTAATAAGGAAAACCGAATGAGCTGAAAAATCATATTCTTCTGACGAAATTGATTTGCAGCTTAAATTATTCCAACCCTCAATTGTTATTCGTCCTCTATTGTTACAGAATACACTTTCTCTTTTATAAACCCCCAAAAGCAAAAGTCCATGGGATTAAAACCTGGACTTCTTGGTGGCCAAGAAATAGGTTCGTCACGACCCCTTCCAATCCACCGACCAGGATACTGCCTGCAAAGGTATTCCCGGACTTCATTACTTTAATGCGGTGTAGCGCCATCTTGTAGCAACCACATATTTTGCCTTATTGCAATATTCACTTTTTTCAAATAGTCTTGTAAATCGTTTGCCAAGGACTGCAAAAAATTATAACCATTTAAATCGTTGGGAAGAAATACTGGGCCTATTAAATTGTTATCCACAATTCCTGCCCAAACATTAACTTTGAAAGTCGTTTGGTGATGAGTTGTTTTTTTGGCGTGAGGATTTTCGTCGGCCCAAATGTTCTTATTATGATGGTTTGTTATTCTATTTCTACTGAAGGTAGCCTCGTCGGTAAACAAAATATTTCTAATAAAATTAACATTTCGAGTGTTTTTCATTAACAACCAATCGCAAAATCCAATCCTTTTAGAATAATCTTCAACCAATAACTCTTGAACCGTTGTTAAGTAATAGGGTTTAAGCAGCTGATCCTTCAAACGCCTCCAAACCCTTACGTGAGGAACATTTAGTTGAGCAGCTATTACCCTTGTACTTATTTCAGGGACTTCTTCAGTGATTTCTAAAATGTCTTCATCACTTGCATCCATTATTGGACGACCACTATTTCAGCAACTTGCGGTTGGAATATACCCGTTTCCCGTAAACGAAGATCAATGGTCAGAAATAATCGTCTATCGGGTGTATTCCGATTGGGGTATTTTACTGCATAACGCCTTGCGGCTGCTGCACTATTTCCTTGACATTCACCTACGATATTCCCGATAAATTCATTTGATTTAAACGTACTCAAAAGTTTGGGTTTGCACACAAAAGATTTAGGGTTGCACACCCCCCTTAAAATTTTTTTGTGCTGTTAGATTTTGTTGTTTCTTTTGTATGAAAAATGTTTTTAGAACAGGAAAGTAACGTGTCCATTTTTATTACAAAATGTCAAGTAGTTTAGGAGATAAAAAAAATTTATTTTGTAACTTCAAAGGGCTGTAACTTTTTTTGTGTACACTTTTGTACTAAGGTAAGTTGGATTTAATCAATTTATTTTTGTCCCCGGAATGCGTGATTTAATTTATGACATACCTTTTTGAAACACACTGTATAAGGTGAAATCATTTAAAACAGGTATTTTAATTAAACTGCAATTATAAAAATATAAAAACAGTTAACAAAATGGTATCAATATAACGCAAATTACGATAGGGATGCAAATAATCCTCTCTTTTCTCTAATAAATACTCCGAACAAATTTTTAAACATGCCATAGAAGACTGGAGGGGCAAATTCTGACAAACGAAAAAAGACTCAACAAACTCAGAGATACAGACGATACAGTAGTTGTATTTGTAGATAGTGTAGAAGGGCTACAAACCAATAATGACTATATATCAATATGTACCAGTAAATCAACTATACGGTTTAGACTTGACTATAAAATCGACCAAATTTTCTTCACAGAATGGCAAAAGAAGTGCTTGTCACAATAACAAAAATAGTTATGAGAGTACTTTGGATATATTATAAGAAACATCTGGTACGGTTAGACATCACAAGAAAAAATGAATATTGCAGATATAATTTATGCAGCCTATAAAAAGTACACCGTGTTCTATTTCGTGAATTTTTAAGATGTTTAAACTATAAGTTTATGGAAAAATGGTAAAGATATCAATACATTAAATATCAAAAAAGCATTGGTCTCTACATACATGTTTAACAAACATTAAACAATATCTATGGCGCCACCTTTTGGCGAGTGGTAGAGTTACATCATATGTATACAAATTTCCACAACTCTATAGAAACGTGTAGAAAGGGTTGATGTGTCAGATGTGAGAGTAATCAATATTATCACAGAGCCGAATCAGTGACAGTGTGATTTAATGTCAAGAGTTACAGTTAAGTAATAGGAGCAATTAATAAAATAAAAATGTCGTTGTTTCATCCAACCATCAAAAAGTATTTCTAGATAAAGAAATGGATAATAAAAGTTACTCTAATTTTTCTTTAAATTAACCATAGTGATTTTATCTTGAGATGTTTGGTATTTTTTATTGATGGAAAATTGAGTGCAAATAAGAATTTAAACATGCTGGAAAATAATGTTTACTTTTGTTAAATTTATATACTTATGCAGCCAACGGATAGCTTTCGGAGAATACAATATGGATTCAAAAAGACAATACATTGCTATTTGCTATATTAAGTAATTAATGTCTGGCAGTACTTCGACCGAATATTTTCAAATTGGTGTATAGGGCTATGGTGTAGAGCTTACACTATTGGACCTCTTCTTATAGGCATATGTAAAAAGTGCCGTAAGTATACAAAACTAAACCAACACATTAAGTTTATTAAAAAGAAGAATAATAGGCTACGTTTAGGTCCAACCACAGCTATTATATAGCAATTAAAATTCAGTTTTATTTAAGATTAGAATGGTGCCAAATCACCTAAGGTCATCTTTTTGAATATCTGCGAATAGATAGTTGTATTATTTTTCTATTAATTTTTTTATTAGATTTAAAAACGATAACATTTTTGAATAGACAACAAAGTGATCTATTAACTGATGTGGCACAATTCCTTTCTCGCCATTTCAAAATTTAGAGATTTCAAATATCACCTTCAAGGTGGCTTGTTAACATCTTCTACTTCCTGTCAGTTTCTAATTTAGTATATTGTTTATTACACATATATAGTACTGTTTTGAAGCTATTTCCTTGTGGCATTTTAAAGTAATTACTATTTTAATGGGAATAAGCCACAATTTAAGGTGAAAATAAGTTTATTGGCGTTTTAATTTTCGCTTCGAAAATCGTTCTTAAAATACAAACTAATGTTTGTATTTATACGTCTTTATATACGTATATGTCTTTATATACACTTTAAATACATTCTTTATTTGATAGCAAGATTGGCAAAATGACTCAAAGATCAATAATCAAAGGATATGGTTATACTTCATAGATTAGAACTTGCTCTTTCTGTAAAGCTAAAGGGATGCGGCATCGGCACATTTTCTACGACTTTCTTTTTTTTTTTAGCCCTTCTCTCTGTTCGGATTGCCGAACATAGCCTCTCCTAATTCTCGACATTCATCTTTGTTGTTTGTAAGACATTTTCACATTGGTCCTACAGTTCTTTTAATATCGTCGCTCTAGCGCATTTGCGGCCTTCCTGGCGGTCTTTTGGCTTCATATGGTCGCCAATTACCGATTTCTTTATTCCATCAGCCATCCTTAAGACGTTCGTTATGTCCAGCCCATTTCCATTTCAGTTTAACTGCCTGTTCGACAGCATCTTTACTTTTGTTCTGTTACCAATGTTTTTATTGTTTTATGGTCTTTGAGTGAGATACCCAGCATCTTCGTTTCATAGCTCTCTGAGTTTTTCTGATCTTCTCCATGTTTATTTTAGTGAATGTCCAGGTTTGAGCTCCATATGTAAGTACAGGTAGGATACAGGAATTAAACATATTGGTTCGCAGTCTTTGAGCTATATTTTTATTTTTTAAGTACGTATGAAAGTCTTCCAATAGCTGCTCATCCCATTTTTACACGTCTGCTTATTTCGGTAGTTATTTTCTTTACTTACCTAGACAATTTGACCGACCCAAATATGTATATTTATCTACGTGTTCTATTTCTGTCCCTTGGATGTTTATCATAGATTTGTCATCTTTGTTTGACATTAGTTTAATTTTGCTGAAATTCATTTTCAGTCATTTTTTTTAGGGATTTTGTGTCTAGCTTCTCAATCATCGTATTCAGTGCATTCCAAGTGTCGGCTTTTAGTACTACATCATCTGTGTATCAAAAATGGTTCAAGTATCTTCCGTTCATATAGATTTCCTTATTTTCCCAGTATATTGACTTAAAGATATCGTCTAGGGCAGCTGTAAATAATTTTGGAGATATTGTGTCTCCTTGTTTTACGCCTTGGTTGATTTTTACTGGTCTTGTTTCGATTCCATTACCCAACGTCACTATCGTTTCACCGTGTTCGTAAATATTATGTATTAATATTCTGTACCTCCAGTCGACCCGGTTGTTGACTAATGCTTCTTCTATTGCCCACAGTTCTACGCTATCAAAAGCTTTTTCATAATCTATAAAAGCCAGACATAATGGGAGATTGTATTCGTTAATCTTTTCCGTTAGGATTTTTAAAGTATATAGATGGTCACAGGTGCTGTACCCTTTTTTAAATCCGGCTTGTTCTATTGGTTCATATCCATCAAATTTAATTGTTATTCTATTTGTAATAATCTTTTTAAGGGTTTTGTAAAGTTGTGAAAGAAGTGAAATTGGTCGATAATTTTTCAGGTCTGTAGGGTCTCCCTTTTTGTGTATTAGTATTGTTTTAACAGTATTCCATTGTTCGGGTATGTTGCTTTCGAATAGACATTTATTAAATAGTATTTTTTAGATATGTGATGGCTTCCTCTCTGCCTTCCCTCAGCATTTCTGCTATGATTCCTTCGCTTCCAGGAGGTTTATTCCTTTTTATTTTTTTTACTGCTCTTTTTATTTCTTCGTGGCTTATTTCGGGCATCACTTCTAAGTTGACATTCGTTATCTGTCTTTTCAATTTCTGCTTTGAGGAGTTAGGGAAATCGTTTCTGAAACGATACAGATCGGCGTAGGACTTTTCAATTGAGTTTGCTATATCAGATTTACTTTTTTCTAGTTGTCCTTATTCAGTTTTAATGGTTATTATGTTTTTCTTTCCTAGTTTCGGTTTAATGCATTTGAGACTTCAGTTTTTCTCTATGACTTGTTCTATACGGTCTTTTTGATGATTTTTAATGTCCTCTTTTATCTGTTTTCTTAATACTCGATTAAGTTCCTTAAATTTTGCAGTGTTTCTTTTGTTTTGTCTTAGTTTTGTCTAGTACCTAACTAATGTTTCTAATTTGAGAACGATTTCCGAAGTGGAAATTGAAACGTCAATAAACTTACTTTATCCTTTAATTGTGGCTTATTCCCATTTAAATAGTTATTACTTTAAAATGCTTTCGTTAGATTTATCTGCAAATCTAAAGTAATTGAACATTTTTTATTTTGTAAAGACCTCATTATCATCATCATCAATCAGCCCTGAGTTGTCCATTGTTGAACATAGGCCTCCTCTAGACTTTTCCATCTGCCTCTGTTCTGCGCCTCTGCTATCCAATTGGTCACGATTCTTTTGAGGTCGTCGGTCCATCGCGTTGGGGGTCTTCCTCGGCTTCGCTTGTCAGCCCGTGGTCTCCACTCAAGCAATTTTTTTTTGTTAAACTGTCGTCTTTCATTCTTGCAACATGTCCTGCGCATCTCCATTTTTGCCATGTAATATGTTCGATAATGTCTTCCACTCCTTCCACTCCGGTGCGTCTACGAACTTCCTCGTTTCTTATTCTATTTCTTAAGCTTATTCCAAGCATTGATCTCTTCATCTTTCGTTGTGTCCTTCTCAATTTTTCGGCTGATGTTTTTGTGAGAGTTAAGGTTTCTGCTCCGTATGTGAGAACTGGTAGAACGCACTGGTCAAAAGCTTTTCTTTTTAAATGGATCGGTATATTTATTTTAAATACGTCTCTCATTTTTCCGAATGCAGCCCAACCCAGACTTATTCTTCTGAGTAGCTCGCATGTTTGGTTATCTCGCGTTAACCTTATTTCATGACCCAAATACACATTTTTTCCAAAGTTCTATGGGCGACTTTTCGATTTCTATTAGCTCATTGGGGACGAGATTGGTCATCATTTTTGTTTTTCCATAGTTTTTGTAAAGACCTACCTACCTGAGAATACAACAGGACTAGACATTCTTCAGTTAGTGGACAGTTATTTTATCACTGCTGGTTTGTCTTGGCTGTCTTGTTTGAGTGTTTTCATAGACGGTTGCCCTGCGATGGTAGAACACAACACGGTTTCTGGCTTTATTCCAAAAGGAAAATCCAGATAAATTATTTTCACACATTGTTTTTTATACAGAGAAGCACTTGTTGCAAACAACTGAATGACGTTTTGCAAACTGTTGTGAATATGGTAAACTACATCAAAAGTAGGCCTTTAAAAACGAGATTATTTAACAGTTTGTGCTCTGCTATGGATTCTGAGCATACGCAGCTATTGTTGCATATAAAAGTGAGATGGTTATCCCGCGGACGTATCCTTTAAAGATTCTATGAACTTAAAGAGGAGGTGTTAGTATTTTTTACTTGTGAACAGTCTGAATATGCCAATTTCCTTAGTGATGACACCTGGTGCACCCAAGTTGCGTTTTTGGCAGATACTTTTGGAAAATTGTATGTTTTAAATAAATGAATGCAGGAAAAGCAAGAAAATATCCTCACCTCTACTGATAAAATAAGTTCCTTCCAGCAAAAGCTTTTACTGTGGATGAAGAAAGTTGAAAATCAAGCCACGTGGGCTATGTTTCAGATAACGAACAATTGCAATGTAGAACTGTAGAACCAAATCTGTCAGGCCTTTCTTTGAAAAGTAAGTTGAATGACAATATCAAAAAGTATTTTCCCTCCCTCGATACGTCATCGATGGACTGGGTGCGAAATCCATACATATAATATGAATATTTATAAAAATTTAAATATTTATATTGTATTTAAATTTTTACACATATTTTTATGTATTTTTATGTAAGTATAAAGAGTTTGTTCCTCCCGTTTTTTAATTGTGAATAAAACGTGATTCATCATTATATAAATTGACGAGTTTGTTCTCTTAATTACAAAAATTAATATTACTAATAACGGTAACATAGTAGACTTTTTATATTGCCAATTTAGGTCTATCGATATATTTACGCAGCGACTTGTTTAAAATAGTCGGTCATTAAATTTGAAAATTTACACGTCGCAACAGTAGCTTTGTATAGATAATATAGATAATGTGGACCTATCTGTTTCATGGTTTTAATTAGATTATTTTTGTTAATTAAATTTGCCTATCATTTTTTAGCCGGAAAAATCATTTTACGTTACGAGCATGTGAAGTATTAGAGAGATATTTTTGGTTTTTGTGCCTTTGAAGGATACAGTTTTTAATTAGAGTTCCAATCAAAGTGGAACGGGTGGTTAATTAAATCAGTTAATACTCAGCGACGAGAACTGCTTTTTGACACGTTTAGTTTTTATTTTATATTATTATATCAAAATAAAAATTGTATCAAATAGTTTAAATTGAAAGTATAACAAGATATGTTTTGGTTAGTTATTATCTTTGTATTTATTCCTTGAAATCAGCATAACTAATTATTTTTTTATACTTTTATCTTGACTCAATCCAGTTCAATCTTGTTCAAAGACATGTCTTGTCTAATGGTCCTTCTTTCCTTTTTCTGTCCCTCCTAGAAATTTGATACGCTTTGTTGTAATTCGACAGCAATGTTGATATTATGCTTATGAGGGGATAAGCGACAATTAATTGCAATTAAAATTAATTTTGAAATAACATTTGACGTTTCGATTTCCGAAATTTACATAATCGGCGCAGTTGGAAAAGTCTATCAAGTACTAGCAACACACAAAAAGGAAAAATATAGAGTGCTATGCAACAAGAAACTTAACAAAAGCTGAGGATTAAAAGCAAAAGTTGGTGAAGAGGAACTCAAAAATTTCAAAGCTCTAAAAGAAGATGATTCCATGATAATATTAACCGACAAGAATAACACAACCGTGGTTATGGAAAAAAGTAAATATTAGAAGAAAATTCAGGAATTGGTTACAAATTGAACTTACATCAAACTTAACCTACTGACTGACTACCAAAGAAAAGCATTAACACCACACTACAGCAGGATCGAGTACAGCACGCCAAGATGATGCAAATACTAAAAGAAACAGGAATTAACAACCACAATCTGAAAATAGTTAGAAATCTTTACTGGAATCAGACAGCAAATCTCAGAGTTAAAGGTGAACACACTGACTATGTGAAAATCATGCGTGGATTGAGGTAAGGCTGTATTTTGTCTCCTCTAATTTTCAATCTGTACTCTGAAAGAATATTTATCGAAGCTTTGCACGAAACTGAAAAAGGTATTCTACTAAATGGTTACCGGCTAAACAACATCAGATATGCACATGACACCATAGTATTTGCGGACAACTTAGAAGACCTATAAGTTCTTATGAACAAAATCACGTATTACAGTCAACGATATGGACTCAATGTAAACGTTAAGAAGCCAAAGCTTATGATAATTACCAAGAAAAGGATAACAGAAGGTCAACTCTACGTCAACTAATCCTTTGTAGAAAGAGTGACGCACTACTACTACCTTGGCACCATAATAAATGAAGAATGGACCAACAACCAGGAGATTAGACCACGCACGCATCGGAAAAGCTAGACCCACCTTCAATCGGATGGGGACCTTCTTCAAGAGTCACGGAGTCAAGAATCGTGGACTTTGAACGAAGAGATGTGCAGAAAACTGGAAGCATTTGAGATGTGGCTATATCGGAGAATGCTTAAGATCCCATGGACTGACCGAGTCACAAATAAGGAGGTCCTCAGAAGAATGAATAAGAGCCGAGAGGTACTGACCGCCATCAAATCTCGAAAGTTACAGTTCTTCGGACATACTATGCGAAATGAATACAGATATGCTCTCCTTCAAGCCATTTTGCAAGGAAAAATATTTGGAAAACGAGGTCCAGGAAGAAGAAGAACATCTTGGTTAAAGAACCTCAGAATCTGGTTCAATACAACATATGTGCAGCTTTTCCTCGCTGGTGCAGATAAGATAAAGGTTGCCATGATGATCGCCAACATTCGTAACGGATAGGCATATCAAGAAGAAGAAGAACAGCAGAACACCACACCTATAAGGAGTTCTAACTCGCAAAACGAATGTACCACTCAGACCAATTTGGTGTACTTAGTTCTCCTTGTAGCAGACTGTAAAAATTCCTTCTAGACATAATACAGGCTTTAGCACACAACTGGCATAGGGCGCTTTCGGCAAACTAGCATATATCTTGAAAATTACCTCCATTCCTGAAAACTTAAAGAAAAAGGTGTATAACACATGCACACTACCAGTTTGTACCTACGGCTTGGCGACAGTAGCCCTTACCAAAAAATCTGCTAAAAATTTAGAAACAACGCAAAGAGTAATGGAACGAATCATGCTTGGAATATCACTGAAAGACAAGATTAGAAACACCGAGATAAGACGTAGAACGAAGATTATTGTGAAAGAAATTACAAAAATGAAATGACGCTGGGCAGGTCACGTATATATAATGACAACAGGACGGAGAATTCTAGAATGGAGACCAACGAAGACAACAAGAAGCATGGGAAGAACTCAAAAAAGGCAGGCAAACAGTGGATTAGATTGGAGCAAGAAAGAGAAAGATGGAAGCAATTGGGAGATACTTACATTCAGGAGTTGATCGAAAATGGTTGACAAAGAGAGATTCGTCCATTATTCATAATATACATGTCCAGATAGTCGTAAATTGTTTTATTTCTTGTTGATAAACCTTAGGTACCGTGCTTTGTTATTCTCCGCCGACACACATGTATTCCATTTTGTCCATGTTTACCTCTAAGCTCCACTTTTTGTATTCTTCTATTCATTTTTGCATCAATATTTAGCATCTTCATAATACTGTGTAAGTACTACCTAGTCATCTACAAAGCATAATGTGAACATGGAAGAGACTCTTTTGATTTCATATTGGCGGTACTATTTTGGTACAGTTTCTGGGTGGCATTTATATTTATTTTTCTAGAGATTCCAAAGGTTTTTGTTGAGAATTGCTTCTACTTACGTTTTTGAGATACACATATGCAACGTGAGTTTCCTGGCTCTATTTATCTATTATTAGGGAGATCTATTGTGGATCGTCTCACTCTAAAGCTTACTCGTTCCTCTACTTCCTTTTTTTTTAATTTACCATTTATATGTTTATTTAAAAACTTTCGATATATTCAGAATTGTACTGACTGCAATTTCTCTATAATTATAACAGTTCTCTTTACTTTCCTTCTTATCAATTGTAGTTGCGTAGGAAATCTGCCACTATGAAAAAGAATGAAAAAAAAGACCATACCAGGAGTTTTTCTTTCTTTTATTTGTAAAAGTTTTATCAGACGTTCCAGTTTTTTAACTGGTTACATGTAATATGGTAGGTCAAATATTCAGCCATATAGGAAAAACAGTGAAAAAATAATCATAGCAGAAGTTATCTTTCTTTTATTTGTAAAAAGTTCATCGAACGTAGCAGTATTTTAACTGGTTACATATAATATTGTGGGATGATATACGGCGACCGTTAAGCAGACTAGTCACTATGGCAACCACACCACTAGACAAAATATTCCAATCGTGAAAACTGATCCGGAATCCGCTTAGCTCCAGATTAAATAGAATAATGGCCTCAATATAAACACAAATGAAAAATTTTCAAACCGACGAACGGCTGACGCTGAAATCGTAGTCAACTATGAAAATTAAAATCACTTTATTCCAATCACACACGTTTTTTCCGAAAATGCATGCACCTGAAATATGATTAGCTGCAATTTGGAATAAATTTTATAAAAATAACAATAACAAAAATCGGATAGAGAAGAATTTTATTCATACAAGAGATACAAAACATGTTTAACAATATGTTATGTATTATATAAATTTATATATATATATATATATATATATATATATATATATATACATATATATATATATATATATATATATATATATATGTACATATACGAATATATATATATATATATATATATATATATATATATATATATATATATATATATATATATATATATATATGTGTGTGTGTTCGGAAAGATTTCCGCGGTTAGTACAATTAAACCTAGAGCTAAGATTAATACTATTATAAAAATTAATATTAAACTCACCAGTCTTCCGGTTTGAACCGCGTCGATATCCATTGGGCCGAGCTTTCGACATCCTCTCTGATGTCGACCGTTTCTCGATGTTTTCTTAAAGAAAAACCAATCCCAAGGTTTTCATTACTCTGTCTATCGAAAACCCACACATACCAATCGTTACTTGCATGCCAACTCTCACCCACTTACCTTCACAAATTAATTCAGTCATTAATACCCTTGTCTCCAAATCAATACGCCTTTCCGATGATGCAAGTAAATACGCTGAGCTCTCTTGTTTAAAACAAGCCCTCATCCAAAACGGTTACCGAGAAAATCACATCAATAGGAGCATCCACAGACATCAATCTCCCACTCAATCTCAATCCAAAGACTAAGACCCTTATCATACGAAAGCTTTTCTTCCTTACATCAAAGGTGTCACTGACAAAATCGACAAAATTCTTAAACCAAGAGAAATAAAAACAATATTTACCCCCCAACAAAAACTTTCATCTCTTGTCCGATCAATCAAAGACAATATTCCAAATGAACAGCAAGGATTTTATCAAATTCCTTGTGCAGACTATTCCCGATCCTATATAGGCCAAACAAATCGTCAAATTCAAAATAGAATTTATGAACATTCTATTTCTGTTCGCAATTCCGATTCACGTTCAGCTCTCGGTCAACACTATCTTAATACAGGTCACAAAATTGATTTTGAAAACTCCAGAACCATAGCCCCCATCCGCTTCTATAAACCAAGAATTATCCGAGAAGCCATAGAAATAGAAAACAGACCAAATTGCCTTAATAAAAGAGATGATCCCATACGGTTACCTTCTACATGGAGACCTCTCACAAAGAAAATATCGCCCCCTCCATCCTTGAATCAAAATCTCACTGTCGGAAATGTTAGCGCCAACTCTCGCGCCAATCCCCACCCCAACCCCCACCTAGGCCACGTCAACATCAACGGTATAAATGAACCGTCCCCTGGTCCCAGTCGTAGTAGTGAAGTGACTAGTGAGTGCAGTAGTTTCAGGGGGCTCGTGAGACTGAGACCTCGGAAGCTCTAAAGAAGACGTCAGAGAGGATGTCGAAAGCTCGGCCCAATGGATATCGACGCAGTTCAACCCGAAAGACTGGTGAGTTTAATATTAATTTTTATAATATTATTAATCTTAGCTCTAGGTTTAATACACACACACATATATATATATATATATATATATATATATATATATATATATATATATATATATATATATATATATATATATATATATAAAAATACTGGATATCATTGACTGTCGATATAAACAAACAACACAGTTTATTAGGGCTGCAGTCAGTAGGTTTGGCCGGGATGTTATAGAAACACTCTTTTGACTTTTGGTCGAGCTTTCGGAATTCTTTTATTCCTTCTTCAAGACACTGTAATTAGAAGAAAGTGTAAATATTTACAACATATCTCAAATTGTCATTACAACTTACTAGTCGTTGAGATTATTTTTCTAATGCTACGACACTCAACATTAAAAACACACATATAAAATATAACATTTAAAATAATGGACAATATACATTTTAAAATTTAGTTGGAAAGGTAAAATTTTGTTAGTGACATCTTTTCATGGTGTGTTTTGACTGATCCATAGAGAACAGAAAAAAAACAAAAATAGTGTAATTAAAAAGTAATTAGGAGTTCCTGCTATTATATTAATGGAAGTAGTATCTTAAACCTGTCTTGATAGTATGCCACATGTTTTGTATGCAGGTGTATTACGGTGTGTATATGTAAAAGTAAATCTTTATATTATTTTTGATGTTTTGTCAGTAAGTAACAATAAATGTTGCCCAATTTATCTATGTCTGACTTTTTATTTATACAAGACGTATTAGATTTTATGAAACACATTAGAAAACACGTTTCAAAAATGTTAGTGGCTTAAAAATTGCAACTAAGAATGTAAAAACGGTATTGAAGTTGTACACAAAGACAAAGCATCCTTTCACAATACAGGAGTCATCGAATGTTGTTTATTCTATACCGTGTGCCAACTGTAAAAACGTGTATATCGGAGAATCATCTCGTAATTTTCACAATAGAGTAATATCACATCGCAGCGACATAAAAACCAAAAAGATAAACGCATGTGCGCTCACAAAACATGCATTAACTTTAAAACATGAATTTAATTTTGAGGATTCCTGTATTCTGGCTAAAGAAAAAAACCATTCAAAACGTGTTTTCTTGGAAATGTGTTTCATAAAATCTAATACGTCTTGTATAAATAAAAAGTCAGACATAGATAAATTGAGCAACATTTATTGTTACTTACTGACAAAACATCAAAAATAAAATAAAGATTTACTTTTACATATACACACCGTAATACACCAGCATACAAAACATGTTGCATACTATCAAGACAGGTTTAAGATACTACTTCCATTAATATAATAGCAGGAACTCCTAATTACTTTTTAATCACACTATTTTTGTTTTTTTTTTCTGTTTTCTATGGATCAGTCAAAACACACCATGAAAAGATGTCACTAACAAAATTTTAACTTTCCAACTAAATTTTAAAATCTATATGGTCCATTATTTTAAATGTTATATTTTATATGTGTGTTTTTAATGTTGAGTGTCGTAGCTTTAGAAAAATAATCTCAACGACTAGTAAGTTGTAATGACAATTTGGGATATGTTGTAAATATTTACACTTTCTTCTAATTACAGTGTCTTGAAGAAGGAATAAAAGAATTCCGAAAGCTCGACCAAAAGTCAAAAGAGTGTTTCTATAACATCCCGGCCAAACCTACTGACTGCAGCCCTAATAAACTGTGTTGTTTGTATATATATATATATATATATATATATATATATATATATATATATATATATATATATATATATATATATATATATATATATTGTTATGATTCTCGATATGATACAACTGATCATTCAAGGGAAAATAGACAGCAGAAGGGGTCCAGGGAGGAGAAGACACTCGTGGCTCCAAAACTTGCGGCAATGGTTCGGATTGTCATCTGCTGAACTATTCAGATCTGCCGTAAACAAAGTCAGAATAGCCATGTTGATTGCCAACGTTCGGAACGGACAAGGCACATGAAGAAGAAGATGATTCTCGATTTATAAATTTTAAAAAATCTTAAAAATTTAATATACAGGCATCTGTTTAAGATTTAAAATATATAAATAAGGATATTTTTGTACTTCGGTGAAAATTGAGTCATAGTATTTAAAGTGATTTCAGGAACTGGTAATCCTTTATAGATTTGAGATTAGAGAAAATTAAAATACGGTTTCGGATTTTTCCTAATATTAAAATTTATTTGTAGGCGATTGTACCTAGAGATAAGTAGTAAAAATTGGGATTTTAAGCAGTAATTTACATTTGTTTAGAAATAATAAAGATAAATTGATTTCTAGGACCTCCGACAGCAATAGTGTTTGACTTCCAAGTATTCCAAATGATTGTATGAGGTAGATTTGATTGTCAAGCCAGAAGGGTATGTTGGGTGTATAATAAAACGAAAGGAGGAGACACAGGAAGAGAATTGGACGAAAGAAATAGTGGGAAAGATATGTTTTTGATTGAAGTGTGCTGATTGGTTAAGGAAAAGATTTTAGGAAATGGTATGAAAGAAAACGAGAGGTGCAGCAGTGCAAAGTAGATAATTTCAAGCAAATTGTAAGTTTTTTTTTATTAAATACAACAAACTGTCTGAGACGAGACTGTCGATGTCTTTTTGAAAAGCCCCCAGATTTGCAGAGTTGTAAGCAGCACTTGATTGACAATATTTTATTTTGATCAGAACTAATTTATTTGGGCAACTATCGACCCAGGAGGAGAGTATCTTAAACAAGGAGAAGCAGGATTTTAAGAAGAGGAAACCTTGTTAATTTGCAGATTAAATTTTGATATGAAATTTTCAAAAGACAGTCAGAGGGAGATAGAGCCGTTTTTAAAAGTTATCGGTTTGTGAAGACAGTCAGAGGGAGATAGAGCCGTTTTTAAAAGGTATCGGTTTGAAAATAGAGACAGTTTTTCTTATCTGATTCCTAGAATTAACAAACGTTATGTTTTTGGATTTTTACAATTTAGATGTCATAATTTTGATCTGTTAGAACATTTTATTTATTTTATATAGCAGGTATATGAGTTTTGTATTGATCTTATTTGCGATATAATATATTGATGAAATTTACATTTGATACAGAGATACTGAGCCACGAGAATACAGCCTGAGACAAATTGAATTATAGGTTGTTGAAGTAATATATTATAAATAGATAAAAAGAAATAAAATAAGACTTACTCACAATCAATTTAATTTTACCACCAAAACGACCGGTTTCGCTAACTACAATTTGCTAAGCATCTTCAGGTCTAACGGTACCAGGTAAATGAAATGATGCCGGTACAAGAATTATTAATTAATGATTCGGAAAACTTAGTTCAAACTATTCTGGATGCTGGTGATGGGTAATCATTGGTACTATTTTGACAATTACTATTTTGACTATTTGACCTCGATTTCAATATTCTGATTCCCCATTCGAGTAATATTTCAAATAACGAAAAATGCGAGAAAACGAGAACGAGGTAAAAGGGCCGTAATTTAAAGTACACACACCAGTATATCTTTAATAATTTGTTATATTGCCTATCTTTACTTGTCTTGGTTGCTGTAAAGTTTGACTGTTCTCTCTATACACTATCGAGTCTCATTTGTTACTAATCTTACTTATTTAGTTTATTGTAAAATATGATTTCTCTTTCTATATAATATTCAGTCTTATAGTGGGTTACTTAGCTTTAGTCGGTTTACAACACATCATAAATTTTTCCGATCCACTAATCTTCGCATTTTAGCTTCGGTCCTTCCATTACTTTTAATAATTTATATATGGTTGTATACTATTTTTTGAATAGTACTAGCTAATTACCCTTTTATAAGATACTAACAATGTATTCAAGATAAACCGTAGACAAAATGTAATAATATTTGAAAAACTTAAATTCATTCTACGTAAAAGTAATTAATTTAATGATTTGGATGTGATTGTTCCGAAATAAACTAAAATCCTGTGTCAGAGATTAAACCCTAAAACTGTTATTTCATGTAACTTGCACAAACGGCAATCTACTCCTTAAAATTTATGACTCATTAATGCTTTTAAGGCAACAAGGTCATATGAAAACAGTAGCTGTACGAGTATGGGACATGGCTTTAAAATGCGTTTAAAAATGAGTTTCAATAAATTTTAGTGTTTAAGAACAAACTATTCAATATTTTGTTCTTGATCTAGATAAAAAATCAGAATGTTTTTATTTTTTTATTTTTTTTAAGATGATAGATATTATTCTAAAAGATTTCTACAAATTTCGTAGTGATTGATGAACGGTAGAATCTGGACGGGGACTAAAAAATGGAACACAAATCCAACGTCCCAACTAAGTGGTGTTGTGGAACATTTTAACCTGTCTCGGATCGTGATTTCGCGATTGTGGCTTCGATATAAACAATTTACTCACTAAAAGACATGGAGGTCGTAGACGTGCAACTACTCCTCGACAGGATCGGTATGTGGTAGGATTAGCTCATCGAAATGTGCATATAACTGCACCTGAACTCTGTGGGGCCTTAAAAAATGCCCACAACATTACTGTATGTAACCAAACTTTGAGGAATAGATTACATGAAGCTCGCCAGACGTCTATTAAAGGTACCCATGTTACGTCATGGAAATCGTGCACTCAGATTAAGGTGGACACAAAAACATGTGCATTGGGGCTTACAAGAATAAAGTTCTGTGTTATTCACAGATTAAGGCTAGGTTTTTCTCTATCCTGATACAAAAAAGGTGAGAGTTTCGAGAGCACCTGGTCTACAAGAGTGACTTAGGCATCTGCCACTGTTGCAGGTCCTGATTTGTTATATGCAGGGGAAAACAAGGCCACATACTGCAGCAACAGGAAGATATTGTTTTCATAATAAGGGTATTATATTTCTACTATAGCCAACACAATCGCCAGATATTAATCCTATCTATCATGTAGAAGATATGTTTTAGAGACAAATTGCTCTTCATTTGGACAATGTTTATACTAGACAAGTATTTTAAGATCTTCTAACATAGGAATGGATCTTATTGCCTCAAAACGAAATTGACAATTTAATTTTTAGCATGCCAAGGTGGTATCAAGCTGTACTTAACGCTACTGAAGGAAACACAGACAATTAAACACATTTTTTGTTAGATTTTTTTGTTTTACACTGTCTTCTTTCTTAAAAACTTAAATACTGCACTGCACTATAAATTACTGCTTTTCTTAACTTTTATTTAATTATTTCAAGATAGGGAAATCATATTACACCAAAATTAATATGAGTTCATTGCTGACTAATTAGACATTATAGCGATGTCACTTTTTAGAATCCAATTAAAATTTATGTATATATTGTTATAATTTGTTGTTCCCCAATTATGGTAATTAAGAGTTAGCGGTGAATTATTTATATACTTTTTTTTATTTAGAAAAAACATATAATCCACATCAACCACGCAGGTTATTAGTAAAGTAACATACACAAGAGTTCAGTTTATTTACATTAAATAGATGTATATAAACGTAAATCTTTTAAATAATTAATTACATGGTCAGTGTTTATTGTTAAAGTGGTTTTGATGTCATCTGAGATTCCATATTTTCTTCTTGTTTCATCGTGGTATTGGCAGTCAATCAGAATATGCTTCACCGTCAATGGGAGGGAACAGTTTCTGCAGGTTGGAGAAGATTCTTTGTTGATTAAGAATTTATGGGTCAGTGCAGTGTGTCCAATTCTTAATCGGTTAGTTATTACTTGGTCCCTTCTATTGGGTGGATTATTCGAGATGGTCTTCACAAGGGGATAAATCTCATATAGTTTGGTTTCTGAATCTTTCCAGTAGTCTTGCCATATGTTCATACAGTGGTCTTTAATTAGGTGTTTGAGATCGGAGTATGGGTAATTTCTTGATTTGGTTGTGTATTGTGAGTTTATTCGACGTATGTTTGCTAGGTTGCCAATTTTCTCATTTCCAGCTATTCCAGTTTATCTTATTTTTTATAGCCCGAAATATTGGATTTGTAGGGTATATTTGTTTTACACCTAATAGAGCATTTAATGTGTCAGTGATGATGACACATTTATTCTCACTACGCGTTGTGAAGAAAATTAAGGCTTCCAAAATGGCTGTGGTCTCGCCTGTGAGGATGCAGCAGTTTGTAGGTATGGATATAGTGTGAGTAGTGTATTTACAGTAGTATGCAGCAGCGTGTCCGTCATTAGCTTTAGAGGCATCACTGAAAATTTAAATACTTTATTCTAGAGAATAACTAAAACTAAACATGTGCTACATTCTAAAAAATAGGATTAAAATTGACAGTTGACAACCTTATTCACTACTGACATTGTGAACCAGTGTTGCCAGTTACAAAATTCCAATACTCCTCGATTTAAAATGTTGAAACATGAAAATCGCAACTACTATATTTAACAATATAATATTACAATTCATATAGCATAAATTTTATTTCTTAGATTTATGAAAGTCTCGGTACCTAAAGATTTATTCACAATACCAGCTTAATTTTGCTCAGTTGATATATAATCCATTACAACTTCTTTCTTAGAAATTAAGCCTTTTAAAAAATGATTTTTTATATCTATGTACATTTTTTGCTCTTTTGGAATTTTCATTACAGTTAGACATTAAAATCGTGCTTTTATTGTCACAGTATAAAATTGTTTTGACAATTACATGAAAATTTCCCGGTATACCCTTGACATTGATTAAGTCTTGAGCAGTTTGTGCTGCTGTAATATACTTCTGTATATCCTATCATTATGCAAGGTTGTGTCCTTCTTTCTAATTTGCTTTGATTTGGTAAGACTACACCTCATGCCAAACTGAATTTGATACAAGTTCATCCTTCTGCGGCGAATGCCGACGAAGAAGAAGTGGAATTATTTTACCGAGATATCGAAGAGGCACTTAAAATAACGAAAAGAAGAGAAATCACGATAGTCCTAGGTGATCTCAATGCAAAGATTGGAAAGGGACAAAGCGGAAAGTGTATAGGAAACTATGGTCTGGTAAATCGAAACGAGAGAGGAGATCGTCTGTTACAATTCTGTCAAGAGCATAACTTAATTATTTTAAACACATTTTTCAAGTTATGAAACAGACGACTGTATACATGGCGATCTCCAACAGATACATCGGAGAAGGTAGTCAGGAACCAGAGAGACTACATTATGATCAATTAAAGATACCGTAATACTGTTAAAGCCGTGAAAGCATATCCTGGATCAGACGTGGCCTCAGATCACAATTCACTTACTGCCAAGATTACACTCACCCTTAAAAATATTAAAAGACATCAAAGAATCCCTACAATAGACACAAAAAAACTTAAATAACCTAAAGCAAAAGAACGCCTCCAACATGAACTGTATGTGAACTGCAGCAAATTGAACACAAACATCAATGATATTGACGAGTACTGGGATCGACTAAAACATTGTCTACTTGAACCCTGTAAAGAAATACTAAAGACTTCCGCAAGGAGAAAAGAAGAATGTATGGATGATACTCAATATGATGGAATAACGGAGACAATTTATAAACAAAGACAACAATAAATACCTACAGAGAGATAAACCATGAGATCAGGAAGATGATAAAGCAGGCAAAAGAAAAATACTTTGAAGAGAAATGCAAAGAGATCGAAGACCTTCAAAATAAATATGATCTGTTTCACCTACATAAGAAAGTTAAAGAACTGTCAGGACTAAGAAAACAAAATCCCACTCGTGCAATTCTGGATAGACACGGGACTACTATAACACATACGGACGAGAAAGTACAAATATGGGCAGAATATATCGACGAATTGTTCGATGATGAAAGAGAAGATCTGGAACACATAGAACTTACGTCAGAAGAAATAGGTCCATATATTACAAAAGAAGAAATATTGGACGCATAAAAGTCGGTTTTCAGTTTCAATGTTAACAATTTACGTTTCAATGTTAATATTGTAAATACACTTTTTCTTTCGAATATGTTTTATAGAGCTTTAACCATTTCTTTTGTATTTATTGAATCCTTAACTAACTCCAAGTATTTGTCTGTTAAACGTTGTACTATGATGCTTTTACTTTTGGAATCTTGTAGTTTAAACTCTGCTTATTTTTTTGTTTCACTGTAATCTTACTCTGTTTTCTTCACTACATCTGATAATTTATTTTTTGTCTGCCTGGGCGTTCATAACCTGTTAGAATTTGTTGTTCCCCAGTTATGGTAATTAAAAGTTAGCAGTGAATTATTTAACTACTTTATTTTACAGAATAATTAAAGCTAAACATGTGCTATATATATATATATATATTTGCGTTATGTAGCTATATATATAAAACGTTATGCATTTTTTATGGGTAAAGGACCTACTTAACTTATGATTAAATTGGATTTTCATACAAGTCTGAAACTTTATCTAGTCTAACTAATAATACACACTGTACATAAACCCCCCAATTTAGTTGACAGTACGTCACTGTGTTCAATATAGCAGTTTCATTATCGCTGTAATCTTAGACGAGATAATGTAATAACCTACTGATACTCGCCTCCCACTACACAACCATTGCTCATTAATTTTATTTGCTAATTATCAATTAAAACACTAGAGTGAATCACTTTAATGACTCTGCAATTACTGTTCTCCATTTCTACGCTATCATCTTAGTTACTTGGTGACTACTCTGTCTCAACGAGGAGTAATGCAGATTCTTTGCGAAGACTGATAAGTAAAAAAAACAAAAATATGTAGCGTTTTTCAAGCTAAATTCTCCATTTCTTACACGTTATTATGCATCAAGCAATCAGTATCATGAACATTTCAATGTATAGCATTTTTTATATAAAAATGCGTGCACGTCACAATTTATATAAAGCGACGTCACTCATATTTAAAATTTCCAAAACGTCTTAGACAAAAACCAAAACCTTAGAGTTTAAATTTTCCTAATACAGCTAATAATACGAAACCCATACGGAACTTTCATAGGCGTCAACATGATATAATAATCAGAAAAATAAAATCATCATTATATTGGAAATTTTTGAATTATATTGATTAAATAACCAAAAACATTTATTATTATTAATAATATAAATTTTATGAAATAACTCTGTAAGTCTAATATTCCACAAAATAATAATTATAATTAAATATATTAGCTAATTGTACGCGACTGATACGGGAATACTTCAAATTTTATTGACATTTTAGCGTGTGGCAAAAGTGTATAAAGTGTTGCCGCTTGTTAGAGTAAGAATTTTGTTTATGTTTTGATTTCTTACACAATTTGATCATAATTTAATGTATATTAATAAATTGTATTTATAAATACATATTAAATTTAGATTAATAGCTTTAAAAACTAATTATTGTTGTGTATTGTGATTGTGCTATGCCAAAACAAATAAATAGTCTGTAGAAAGCTGATAAGCTTTCATATAAAATAGATTATTTTGAACAAGAAATAATGACGGGACGTTTTTACTATTAAAGCCCTAAAAGAGGTAAGTTTAAAATTTAGAATATATAATCTTGTATTAAAATGTTTTCTAATGGATTTTAGTGTGTTGCAGTAGTCTTAAAACTAAGTGTATTTACTGTTAATATAATAGTTTGACAAATAGTTGACATTTTAAAAATTTCTAACTTACTAACTATTCTGATGTTTTGGCAACGCTGTGGGGTTCTGACTTCGTAAATCTTGAATGACGTGCAAGCATTTTTATATGAAAAATGCTATATATGTTGTTAAAATGGTATTGTATGTATTTTTGAGTTGTATTTCTGCGGCTTCTGTAATTGAGGATAGTTCGTTTTATTACATGAAATCAACATTTGCTCAAGACAAATATTCATAGAATGTGATTAGTTTTTGTCATTATTCAACATTTTATTATATTCTATCATTATAGAAACAATATGTCAATGTGCCATTACAAATTATGAGAAAAATAAAATCTATTGTTCTATTAATATTTTTAGGCATTAGTAAATACACGCTATTTGGTTTAAAATTTGATTAACTGTCAATACAGATACCAAATAGTATTTTATTTAATTTTGGTTTTACCAAAAGAGATTAAAAGATCTCTAGAAAAGAAAGATTAAGAGATTAAAATAATCTCTTATAGTTTTCATCCATTTGCATCCAGCTACAACGTTTAACCCATATTCGTCAGATGTGGGAGTGCTTCTTTAGACATTTCCACTAGTACACAAACTAAAATAGAATTGGGGAGAAAGAAAAGAAAAGAACACAAGATAATAGCTACTAGAGCAAAACCATAAATATTGAATGAACAGAATGAACGGAACAAAAAAACAAATACAGATACAACAAGCTATGCGCTCCCGAAGAAGCTAAAGCTTTTTTCACTTAAAGATTCTTTTTGTTTGGAGATCATCCCTTTCTGGGTTTGGTTTTATGGTTTCTGGTGTCTTTCTTTATATCTAAGTTATTAAAACATAGATATTAAATATAATTATACTTACAGCGAAACAAGTACATACTAAAAAAACAAACTATTTGCGTAGAGATTTAATAGAATTATTACCTTTTACCTTTTTTTTTTTCGTTTTTATAGAGAGGGGTCTGGAATCTTCAAAAGACATCTCAGTCCAGGACGCCGCCTGACTGACCTTAGTGCAGGATTCGTTTTTCTTACTCCTGGCGATAGTTTCCGCGGTACTTTAAATGCCCTCTCGTCGCCGAGTCTACGCTGAACCCCTACCTGCTAAACCAGACCCTCCTCTGTCATACAATGATCTGGAAGCGGAATGGCCACTGTAAAGCAGGCATCGCTTCCGAAGCACTACCTTTATTCATTCATCCTCCATTCATACACACTCCATTCATCAGCAAGCAGGCTCATTGTCTCGTTCCAGGTAGCGCGTAGAAGACCCTCATCGCTCCTGGTACGGCATCATTCCCAGATGGGCATTTCCTCCTTCCCAACAGTCTGACTCACGCATTCTAACTCATACAGTCTGACCCACATTTCTAGCTTCAACTTTCAGCGTTTTTCACTCTTGCCTTTCCTCTTCTTCCTTTTTCTTAATCACTACACGGATATAGCTGTGTATGTTAGTGCAACCTGATTTATTTTCAATCGGTCTCTCAATCATTTCTCTCACTGTAACAAAATTCAGAGCTGTCTCTCTCTCCATTCTGTTCCTTTCTACTATCCATCTGCTGCAATCTAACATCTTATGTGTCACAGTGTCTGAGTATCCACTGTATAGGCATTCATCCCTGTCAGCCTTTCCGAACTTAGAGAGGTAGGCCCTAAAACATCCGTATCCTGTGAGCACCTGCGTCAGGAAATAAATCATTCTCCTATGGCCACGATTCACCCAATCTCTTATGTTCGGGATCAGCATTTTCGTCCACTGTGCCACATCCTCCGTGTTGTTCCATTCTTCTTTATATCTTTCAATTGAATTTTCCCTTTCCTGTCTTCTCTCGGCCACAGTTAGGTTTGGGCCTATTATCTTATAGAGCTCTTTTCTTTCCACCGCCAAAACATGCAACGGAACACATCCAGTGATGGTCCACAAGGCTGCCGCAGACACAGTCCTGTAGGCGCATGCCACGCGCAACAAACTTGTTCTGTCCACGTGTGTCATGAGCCTCCTATAGGCCGTTAGTAAAAGTAGTAACATTTCAAATTGTAATTCAATTTTTTTTATCTATTATCATTTTAAAATAACAAAATAAGCATTCATGAAGATTTAAATCCTCCTACTCCTAAGTGCCTTCTCTGTTGAGGTTGGCGATCAATATTTCGGAATATTAATTATATCCATGTCTTAAGTATGACTTACGTACATAACAAGGGTATTTCAATTACCAAACAAGGCAGCGAAATATTTAAAGATGTTTATTGGGACTGTAAGTGTTTCTTTTAGACTAAAAGACCGATAATATGATAAGATCTAAACAAATATTAAAAAAACGTACCTGGTGGATTTTATCGGAAAACCCAACAATAGTTAGCCACTCATAGCTTGGCTAATATAAAGTGAAGCCGTGATTCTCATTGACTGGCTTTCTGTCGTTATTATGAGAAATGTGCTCATCGTTCGATTGAGTTAGCTTATTTAGAGAAAAAGTTTTATGAGATACTTATGTCATCCTTTGATAATCGTTTAAACAAAACAATCTTAATTACCCATATCTTCCAAGTCGCAATAAATTATAAAGAGTTGCATAAAAGTTACTACTTTCTGAATTAAATGGATTTCTAAAAAGAAATAATCTCTCTAATGAAATTATTTTGAATCGTAACTTGTCGAATCTAATTTTGTTATTCTGCATTTTATATTAAAACAAGCACGTACCTATACCTGAGACAGCTAGTGGAAGCCATTAGCTCTCTTTGAAAAGCCACTTGGAAGAGTTCTCTTATTACAAATTCTAAGGCCTGTCAATTTTGTAATAGATGACTGCATATTATGGAATATTTATTGATATAATATATAGACAAAATTTAATTTCAAACTTACCAGTTAGTTTAAAGGGCAAATTTCCAGTTAGAGGGTCCTGTCCAAAAGGCCTTGGTCCAAAGGGAAAATGGTGAAATCCTTGTTGTCGAGTCTTCGACCTTGGTTCCCTTGGCCCATCCACCGTAACTTTGATCGCTTTGCTGTAGGTTGCTACTTGGGGCGGTGATGTCGAGACGATTATCGTTAAGGTGAAACTTTTTCCTACAAAAAATATAGAAACATTGAAGAATTTTGATTTTTTTTACATTTGGTTAATAATGATTGGCAAGTTATACATTTTTTTATTAAATTAAACTTTTTTTGATGTTTTGAAAGCCAGAGATTGGTTAGGTGTATGTATATATTCTTCAAATTTAATGACAATTTCAAACTCAAAGACCTACAAGGTATATATTCATGCAGATACATATTTCTTTACTTTAATGACACAAAATGACGTCCTCTATTTTGACGACCTTATGAGTATTCTGTATTTCATTTTCCAAAAACCGAAAGGTAAAACAAAGATTCTTTTATAATAGTCAACAAAATACAAAGAAATGAAAAAATATTTAAGAAAGGAGATAGAAAACGATAAAAAACGATGCGAAAACTACAGAGGAATAAGCGTAATATCATCAATAGGAAGATTAAATGGGAAGATACTACGCGAAAAGATAGAGCAAGCGATAAAAGGCAAAATCGGGGAGGATCAGGCAGGCTTCACGGCAGGAAGATCATGCATAGATCACATATACACGCTGGAACAACTGTTGGAAAAGAAAAATGCAAAAAATAGAGATATACACTTGGCATTTGTGGACCTGAGAAAGGCGTATGACTCTGTTAATTCCATTAAAATGGAAACAAGAATCATAGGAGTCTTCACCACAATAAAAAGACTCCTGCAGGGTTGTTAGACATCTCCAACCCTATTCAAAATATACTTAGAGAAAGCCTCGACTACATGGAAAAGAATGCGAAGGCATGAGAGTACCGGTACGGAACGAATACCTATATACGTTAAGCTTTGCAGACGATCAAGTAGTGATTGCACAAGACCAAGACGACCTCAACTACATGATATTAACCTCTATTGGGGTTTATAATCACGAAAAAGGCAACAACAGAGGAAGAAATTACACAAAGATTAGGACAAACAAGAACAGCAAACCGACAACTTAACTCAGTGTGGTGGGATAGACACCTAAATATGAAGACAAAAATACAGATTTATAAAACATCAGTATTATGACATATGGGGCTGGACCATAAACAAGAAAAACAGCAGTAAGATAGTAGCAACAGAGATGGAATGTCTGCGAAGATGCTGCAGAGTAACAAGAATGGATAGGAGAAGTAATGACAAAATAAAGCAAAGAACATCAATAGAAACAGACATAGTAACATTATATAGAACGAAAAAGATTAAAGTGTTATGGACATGTAAGAAGAACTAGCGACAGCAGATAGATAAAGAAAATAACTGAATGGAGCCCCATAGGAAGGAGGAAAAGAAGACGACCCCTAAAGTCCTGGAGGAGCGAAGTAGACGACGCCATGGGTAAGAGAGGCCTAAACGATGGAGAATGGAACAACAGAGAGAGATGGAAACGGTTGAGCGAGGGAAGGCAGTGAATACTGTAGAATCCCTAAATACATAAATATATATATATATATATATATATATATATACATATATATATATATATATATATATATATATATATATATATATATAGGTGAAAATATATATATGAAAAAATAGTGTTACTTGGATTATCTTAATATAAGAGTATTATATAAATGTAACATCCAGAATATTGTATGGTGGAGAAGACAGAAAAGACGGATGAGGAACCAGATTGTTACATGAATAAATAGTACTATGTGACTATCAGCAGATGGCAGATTCTTTTGAAGAAAGAATCTTTAAAAGATAGCGAGATAAAGGTAATTTGAAATCGCAGATACGACTGGTTTAAGATGGGACAAAAATGTAGCTAAGACGTAATATACAGTGTGTAAAAGACAAATGGAATAAATTCATTATTTAGGTTACTGTACATATTTATAAAAAATCCCGAAACACGTCAAATTTAAATTATAACTTGACATTCTTTAACGTGAAAATGCAACCCCTACCTTCAACCCCTTAGAATGACAGGAACAACCAATTTTTAAAATAGGAAGTATAGGCTTGTGATATATCGTTTGAAAGGTCTTTTCATTCTCCATTCAAAAATGTTGTCGCTTTCAAGTTTATTAAGATTAATTAAGATAAAATCAATTAAAATCATGTGGTTACCGAAATTCGCTAAAATATACTCAAAACTTATTTCCCGTTTAGGTCTTGATAATGAGAAAGTGAACAAAAACCATAGCAATGTGGTTTTTAGATATTAACCATTAAAAAACTTAGAAGAATTTCCGTATCAACGTTATTTTAACACGCATTAGTAAATTGTTTTATTTAAGTTGTCAGTATTTTAATTTAAGTAAAAAGTTCGTTCAATTCAATTCTGAAAAATGGGTAGATTAACGAAAATGGATAAAATAACAGTTACAAATGATTGGTTACGGAGATAACACCCGAACACAACAGGAAGTAACTCGCCTATTTCATGAGAAATTTCCTAATTTACCGCCTATATCCCAAGGAACAATAAGTAAAATAGAGAAGCAGTTTCGCGAGTTTGGTCATGTAAGGCAGATAAAAAAAGCAGCTGCCAATGCACTGAGTGATGAACTCAAATTAGATGTGTTGCTTGAGTTTCAGGAAAATCCACATACATCGAGTAGAGAGGCATCCACTACATTCAATGCTAGCCATACCTCTATAGTAAACATAATATTTAAAGAAAATAAATTGCATCCCTATAAGATGATACCTATTCAGGAGCTCATGGAAGACGATTTTGATAGGAGAACTTTTTTTGTGAGCAAATGATGGACATCTTGGATAACAAAATTATCCAATTAGAAGACGTTATGTTTTCTGATAAGTGTACTTTTTTACTTAACGGTCATGCTAATCAGCAAAATTGCCGCTACTGGGCCACGGAAAATCCTCACTGGATGAGAGAAGAACACACTCAATACCCTCAAAAGGTTAATGTTTGGCAGGGATTGTAGGAAACAATATCATTGGTCCCTTTTTCGTTGAGGGCAACTTGAATGGCAACAATTATTTGGCACTACTTTAAAATGATGGCACTCCAACGTTGGCACATTTATATCCTAATCCAGGAAACCCTCAAGTTCCAGCGAATACGATATGGTTTCAGCAGGATGGAGCACCACCACATTACCAACTTAATGTCCGGCAGTACCTCGATACAATATTTCCCAATCGGTGGATAGGGAGGCGAGGATTGATTGAATGGCCAGCGCGATCACCTGATCTTACATTATTAGATTTTTTATGGGGATATGTGAAGAGCCATGTGTACAAAACTAAACCTTCTGATTTAAATGACTTAAAAAAACGAATAACGCTTGCGATTAGGTCGATCACGCCTATTATGTTAAATAATGTTAGAAGACAGTTTTATTTGAGATTAGGATGTTGCCAAGACGTTCGTGGTGAACATTTTGAACATCTACTTCATTAACATTCATAGTTCTTTTTCGTGTTCTACATTTTATTACGTTTTGCATTACATTTTAGTTTTTGATTGTATTGTAGCGAATTTCGGTAACCACATGATTTTAATTTATTTTATCTTAATTAATCTTAATAAACTTGAAAGCGACAACATTTTTGAATGGAGAATGAAAAGACCTTTCAAACGATATATCACAAGCCTATACTTCCTATTTTAAAAATTGGGGGTTGTACCTGTCATTCTAAGGGGGTTGAAGGTAGGGGTTGCATTTTCACGTTAAATAATGTCAAGTTATAATTTAAATTTGACGTGTTTAGGGATTTTTTATAAATATGTACAATAACCTAAATAATGAATTTATTACATTTGGCTTTTACACACTGTATAAACATGAAAGCACATTCCAAGTAATTCAAATAAACTCTTTAGTTTGTATTATTTAATTTCTAATATTCGCAGTATTTTCTCATATTTTATTTTACTTTAATTTTGAAAGTTTCTTCTTTTAACCACATGTTCTAGAACATCTACATTCATCCAAGCTTAATGTCCTTCCCGTTGAAATTGTAGATATTTATTTGCCCAAACACGTAAACATGCACAAATTATAAGTCTTAAATTATTAGAAAGTTTTCTACCTTCCCCAAAAACCGAGGTGCATCACCGAAGTTATTAAATTTTTCCAAGGGTGGAAAGAAAAGTCGACGCAAAAAAGAAAAGTGCCCAAATAATATTTTAATGCTCCACGTGAAATAATGTTGTGGCGTCCCGAATGTATATGTTTCCCTAGTCGATGGAAAAGCCGTAAAAAGGCAAAAATTACAAATGGAAATATTAATGGCTTCTCAGGTTTCTCTCTTCTTACATTCATATTTGGCTTTTAAATATACATGGCAGCTTCTTTTCGTGTTTATTTTAAAATTCCATTTGAAATTTAGAACTCTCCAAACACAAGGGGACAAAACGGCTTTATACATATGGATATATAACCTTTAAAGTTTTTTTGGGACGGTATTACAAGAAGCAAAAATCCAATATATTTTTAATAAAAAAACAAACTAAGCCAATAGGCAAATAAAAAAATTCTCATATTGGATTTATGGACCAAATTTCTTTATATTTCCAATGCAAAGCATGCAATTTTGTTTATAATTTTTTGTCCTTATTATTTTTGAAGTTATACTTCTATACGCACGGTCGGCGTTGGAAATTTGCATGAGAGTGAATCTGTGAAACCATTACATATGTAAGATAATGAGTAAGAGAGAGACACAAGATATATTCTCTCTTCCTTTCTCGAGAATAAAAATGTTCCTTTTGTATATATTATATACATAATATTGTATATATATATATAATATTATATATATATATTATATATAATATTATATATAATATGATATGTATTAATATTATTATTTATGTGATATGTTTTGTATTATTTAAAATTAAACGTTTATAATTATTTTAGGCTTTTGTATTTCAAAATAATCACTGTTTTACCGAGAACTGTCAATTTTGAAATCCGTTAGTGTCATGTCTAATTGGCAAATCCTTTACGTGTTTCGTTCATACGCTGGTGATTGTGAGTTCGAATCCCAATTATGAATTTCCTTTTTTATTTTTGAAATATTTAAAAACCTCACGTTAATCTTATTAAATATATGTAATATACGCAAAAAACAAATTTTAAAATAAAATAAAAATTTGCAACATAATCCGAGTTGTTGGTTTTTTATTTTTATCTTCGTAAAGTAAGTTATGTATATTAACAGTTTTAAATACTTATGAATATTACATTTTAATTTATATTGTATTATTATATTGAATTATGTTGCAGTGTATTTATTGTATTGTAATTTTTATATTAATAACAAAATACACAATGAATTTTACTGCAGAGTAAGTGTAAATTTTTTTTTGCATTCAACTCCTTTTATAGATATATAAAAATAAAAATGTATATTTTCATTAAAATATTGATACAATCCTTCATTTACTATACTCCTATTACAGGTCAAATGTTTATATACAGCAAACGATGCACCATATGCCTATATAACTAATTATTTTTCTCTTTCTGCTCTCTCTTACCTATAGCATTACATATGTAATGATTGTGCAGATTGACTCCTATATAAATTTTTAACGGCGAACGCGTGTATAGAAGTATAACTTATACCGGCAGTCCCACTGGACTGCCACACCCGTTTTTTATATTGTAGTCTTCACATTCCTACCTAACAACTCTAACCTAACCTAACCTAACCTAACCTACCTTTTTAAAATATTTTGTATGCCGATGTTTTCGTAGGTCCCTTTTTAATTTTTTTTATTTGGTTTGTTTGATATAATAATGCTTTGCCGGCAATTTTGCAGATGTATCTACATGTTCGGTTTTTTTTATCTAATGATTTTAAAATGGTAGTATCAATATTTTTGAAATGCTTTATTTGGACGATTTTTTGGAGAAAAATTCATTTTTGATTCTATGTAATCAACATTAACTTGAAAATGCCAATCAAAAAAATTATAGCAACTAATTATCATGAGTAACTTAGAGATAAATGGAATAAGCACTCTTAGGAACAAAAGTCATCGAAATAATAAAGCAAATTGCTAATGTTAAACGGAAAGACCCAAAGCTTTTGCTAGTTTTAAGTGGAAAGTAACAAGCAGAACACGAACGGATGGGTAATCAAGTTAATGGAATTGGAGACTGCGTATGACAAAGAGAAATATCGGAACACGCGTGTCCGATATTTGACAATAACTGAAAAGAAAAAAATAGCATGGAAAAACGGGACAATATTTGCAGAAAATAAAGAGATATGAAAAAGCCAGGTTAAAGACTATATCCTGATATAGATTGTCGAAACTAGAAGAGTAAAATTAGTGGAAAAAAGGAGTGGAAGAAAATAAGAGAAAATTATTTTGAAAAAAATAAAAAAATAGCATACAATCAGAATGATTGGTATGAATAGGATAGGTCATAGAATCACTAAAAAAATAAAATTGGATAATACATAACATAAATCTATAGGCAGAAAGACAAACTGATAATTCCTTAATACCTTTTTCGTATAGAACAAAAAGGAGCATGAATTTTAATACGATCTTTGAAAAATGTTAATCCCCCAGTTTACCTCCAAAATATGAATTTCCCTCGACAATCGTAATGGATTTGCTGATGTATGGCTATATTAGCCATAGATTCAGGCATTACGATATCGCATTAAAATCCCATAAAACGACACGGCAACAGCCATTTTGAATACCTGCATCTCCTCGCACTATTCATATCCTATTACATGGTTTTACTTGATTGATGCCCTTAAAAATATTTTTTACTACAGAAAAACGAGTTTTAAAACTTTATGGATCCGATTTTTATTTATGGCAAAGATCAGTGACGTGCGGTAGAGAACAAATGCACGAAAATTTGAAATAAAATAACTTATAATGGAGTGTGAAACGTCTTATGTAATTGGTATAATAATTTATAAAATTAATAAAATTATGAAAATATCCAAAATTATTACAAAATTGCTCAAAACGTTTTTGCTCCTATCCGACCATCATTAGTGATACTTGAAGCACTTGCAAAAAGCCACTTTCAAAACGGTATAAAAAAAAAACTATATTATAAATGTTAAAACTAAACGACATAGTTTTGATGATTATGGATTTATAAAAAAGGGAATATACTAAGCCCTTAATCGAAATGGCGACTGCGTTAGCCAAAGTTACCGGCCAACTTTGGCTCGTCTCAGACATTCAGACATGGTCATGAATATAGAATATATATATATATATATATATATATATATATATATATATATATATATATATATATATATATATATATATATATATATATATATATATATATATATATTAACAAAATATGGTGGAACGAAGAAATCGAATATATGGTAAAACAGAAAAAAGAACAGCATCTAAAATGGCTAAATACAAAAAATACTGAAGACCATCAAGCTTACAAAGAAGCCAATAGACAACTACGAAAAATGATAAAACAAGAAAAGAATAAAACATGGGATCAGAAATGTCAAGAAATCAATACATACATCGGAGGGAAGCAATGTACAGAGGTATGGAATTTTATACAATCAGTAAAAAATACAGGAAAAGACAAAGCACACATACACACCATAAAACCAAGACAATGGAAAGATCACTATGAAAGCTTGCTGACAGAGACAAGACAAGAATACCTAGCGAACTCCCCAACACAGTCAGTACATATACAAGGAGAGGAAGCGAGGGTAGACATCGAAACAGTAAGGAAGGCTGTAATGACCCTAAAGAATGGTAAATCCGCTGGACCTGAGGGAATCTATGCTGAAATGCTTAAGAATGGAACTCATAAACTATTTTAAATATTAACTTATGTGATCAATCAGTGTCTAAATGGACACCCAGTACCAGAACAATGGAGAACGGCATACATGTCCTCAATACACAAAAAGGGGGACAAAAGGAATTGTAATAATTATAGAGGTATATCGGTAACCAGCACCCTGAGCAGACTGTATGGACGAATTTTGAGAAATATGATCGAGGAAGAATATAAGCACAATGAAGAGGAAGAACAAAACGGGTTCCGTGCAGGAAGATCGTGCACCGATAACGTATTTTGTCTTAAACAAATAATAGAAAAAAGATCGGCTAAGAATCTAGAAACTCATATTACTTTTGTAGACCTGCAAAAAGCATATGACAACATCCCCTTAAAAAAACTGTGGACAACGTTGAAAAGATCTAACATCAACCACACATTGATAAATGCTGTACAAGAACTATATAGAGACTCTAAGGCACAGATAAAAACAGGAAAATATCTAACGGAAGAATTCCTGGTTACAAAAGGCTTGCGGCAGGGATGCTGTATCTCACCAACCTTATTCAAGATATATGTTGCAGCGGCATTGGAAAGATGGAAAAGAAAGGTACATAGGATGGGTATAGAGCTTAGCAATGAATGTATATATACACTCCAGTTTGCTGATGACCAGGTAGTGCTAGCGACCGACAGGGAAGACATGCAGTACATGCTAAGAAAACTGATAGAAGAATATAACGACTGGGGAATGAATGTCAATACAACAAAAACCAAATATCTTTGTATTGGAAACGAGTCAGATAACATAGACCTCGAAAACGGACAACATATTTCCTGCTGTCAGAGCTATGACTACTTGGGTGTTGCCTTTGACAATACAGGAACTGATACACGGGAAATAGAAAAACGAATCACTCAAGCAAAGAAAGTCTTAGGATGTCTCAATAGTATACTGTGGAGTAAAGAGATAACGAAAGAAAGGAAATTTAATATATATGAGACCATGATTAAAACTACTCTTCTTTATGGCGCTGAAACATGGAGAATTAGTGAAAAGAACAAAAAGCGAATAGAAGCAGTAGAGATGGATGCAATGAGAAATCTTTAGGTATTTCCAGACGAGACCGAATCAGAAATGATGTAATAAAACAACGTATGGGAATAGAAGGAAATATAACTCAAGATATAGAGAAGAAACAATTAAGGTGGTATGGGCATGGTCAACGGATGCCAGCATCAAGACTCCCCAAAAAAGTAATAGAATGGCAACCGATAGGTCGACGGAAAAGAGGAAGACCCAGGTTAGAATGGCAACACGGCGTAAACAAGTCCATGAGCGAAAGAAATTTAACAACAAACGACTACGAAGATAGGAAGAGATGGTGTTTAGGTATCGGACAACGTCGAAAGACGTTCTAAACCGATGTATATATATATATAAGGAAATAAAAAAAAAGGTTAATGCGAATTAATAGCAAAATTCAGTAAGTAGGTATGGTATCGGCATAGCTCGCAACAAAGGAAAAAAATATAATAACATATTAACCTAAGAAAAGATTACTACAGGTGCAATGCTACCAATTTGTGGCAATAATGTTAGAGAACTTTTATTTATTATCAATATTTCTTTCACACAAGATATCATGCGTCTCTTTCCAATTCATGTATCCCATTCTACCGTTACTGCTAGCATCTCAACTTTTTTCTTCTAATACACTTCATAAGAAAAAAATACGAGACCTCTTCAATCTCTGCTTGTATAATCAAAAAATTCCTATAGCTTGGAATAACTCCATTACAATTCTTCTGCATAAAAAAGGGTGACAACATGAACCTAGAGAATTACAGGCCAATTTCTCTACTCAACCATTTATACAAACTGTACACCAGAATAATAACCAATTGATTGGAAGCAAAATTTGAGCTATATCAGCCAAGAGAACAGGCTGGTTTTCGCCCCAATTACGGTACAAATGACCACCTACATTGCATAAAAGTTTTAATTGAAAAATCAATTGAATACAATAGACCTCTAGTTCTAACATTTATAGACTTCCATAAAGCGTTTGATACTATCGAACTACCCGCACTTCTAAAGGCATTGGAAGAGTGTCGAATTGATCATAGGTACACCAATATTATAGAAAATATATACAGAAATGCTACAACAACTATAAATCTGCACGGTCCTACCAATAAGATACATATCAGGAGAGGTATTCGACAGGGAGATCCTATGTCGCCTAAGTTGTTCATTACTGTGCTTGAACATGCTGGAATGGGAAAGTAAAGGAATAAATATTGATGGTGAGATGCTTAGTCATCTACGATTCGCAGATGATATTGTTCTGATTTCAGAGGACCTAAAGGCTGCCAGTAATATGTTGAATGAACTCAGCGATGCAGCACGTAAAGTAGGTCTAAATATTAAGTAGCAAAAGACAAAAATTATGACTAATTTAGTTCCGAGCCATCCTTTAAGGATAGAAGACGTCGAAATTGAAATTGTTGACAGCTACATATACCTTGGATATACGGTAAAAATTAACAGAGACAATCAAACTGCTGAGCTGCTAAGAAGAATAACACTGGAATGTGCAGTATATGGAAGAATGCGTGATATTTTTAAAGGTGATATACCTATCAGCTTAAAAAGAAGAGCCTTTAATCAGTGTGTCCTGCCTGTCCTTACATATGACACTTACCCTAACAAGGACATCTACACGAAAACTACAAGTGACGCAACATAGAATGGAAAGATCATTGTTAGGCATAACGTTGCGAGATGAGGAGGCCTATGTTTAGCATTGGACGACTATGGGTTTATGATGACACTCCAATACTAGACTTTTGCGATCGCTACATCTGAATATTCTCTATTCTACGCCAACCTTAGTAATTGTTGAACATTCATGTCTGTCGAAGCTCTGACGTTGCGAAGCCATAACATTGCTCCTCTTGCTACAGCTATTTATCTACATTTCTACCTATTTACCCAGTATTCTGCAATACCAATCCTAAGTACACAAAACTATTAGTTTTCATAATTATTTCAAGACTCAAACATATCAATTTTGTCGTAGTAAATTCATTTATAAAATAAACATTCTAGATAATCTGCTTTTGTTCTACTAAGTAGTTACAGAGAAATTAATTTAATAAACACAACACTAAAATTAACAACCAAAGTAGTAATAGATAAACTGATTGTAATTATAACACTAACACAAGAAGAACAAGGTTTTAGGTCGGAAAGATCATATACCAACGCTATATTTATAATGAGACAAGTACAAGAGAAATCATATAAATACAGTAAACCGGCATATCTATTTTTCGTGGACCTTAAGAAGGCATTTGACCGAGTTAAATTAAATGACGTTATTCACTTATTCAACGCTAAGATCGAACAATAACTTGAAAAACCCGAAAACTATATAGGACAATTCGGCTCTGGAGTTAGAAATGAAAGGGGATAAACCTTGGTTAACTACCTACAAGCCCACAAATACTATGCAATGAACACATTCTATAAGAAAAAACCTCAAATAAAGTGGACGTGGCTATCCCCAGACGGAAAAACTCGGAACGAAATTGATTACATACTGTGTAACAAAACAGATATCATACAGGACGTAACAGTAATAAATACGGCGTCAGTAAGTAGCGATCACCCAATGGTTAGAGCCAAATTAGAGATAAAACATAATAAAAATAGAAATAAATTTAGAAAAACTTGGAATATACATACAGATTAACTAAAATCTCATAGAGAACAATATAAAAGCAAGTTAAAACCCGCGAAAGTATTAAATCTAGATAAACTTAGCTTAAATAAAATCAATGAAATTAAAATCAATGAAGTCATAACAAAAGAACTATTAAATGTAAGCTCAGAAGTGGCAACCGTTAACAAAAACAAAAATCCAAAATAAGTGTAGAATTACAAGACATGCTGAAACAAAGAAAAGATCTTCTGAGACAAAACAAAAGAGACAATGCAGAATTTAAGAAACTTAATCGAGTAATAAGAAAACAGATAAAAGAGGACATTAAAAAACATCAAGAAGACCGTATAGAACAAGTCATCGAGAAAAACCGAAGTTTCGAATGCATCTAACCGACTCTAAAAGAAATAAAAACATAATAACCATTATAAATGAACAAGAACAACTAGAAAAAAGTTAATCTGATATAGAAAACTCAATTGAAAAGTTCTACGCAGATCTGTATCATTCCAGAAACGATCCTCCTAACTCCTCAAAGCAGAACTTGAAAAGGCAGATAACAAATGTCAACTAAGAAGTAATGCCCGAAATAAGCCACGAAGAAATAGAAAGAGCAGTAAAAGAAATAAAAGGAATAAATCTCCTGGAAGCGATGAAATCCTAGCAGAAATGCTAAAGGAAGGCGGAGAAGAAGCCATAACATATCTAAAAATACTATTTAAGAAATGTCTCTTCGAAGGCAACATATCCGAACAATGGAATACTGCTAAAACAATACTAATTAACACAAAAAGGGAGACACCACAGACCTGAAAAATTATCGACCAATTTCACTTCTTTCACAACTTTACAAGACCTTTACAAAGATTATTACAAACGGGTTAATAATTAAATTTGACAGATATCAACCAGTAGAACAAGCCGGATTAAGAAAAGGGTACACCACCTGTGACCATCTATATACTTTGAAAATCCTAATAGAAAAGACTAACGAATACAATCTCCCATTATGTCTGGCTTTTATAGATTATGAAAAAGTTTTTGATAGCGTAGAACTGTGGGCAATAGAAAAAGTATTAGTCGACAACCGGATCGACTCCAGGTACAGAATATTAATACATAATATTTACGATCAAGCTGAAATGATCGTGACGTTGACGTTGGGTAATGAAATCTAAACAAGATCAGTAAAAATCTATTAACGGAAGATACTTGAACTATCTCAGATACGCAGATGATGTAATACTAATAGTCGACAAGTGGAATGCACTGAATACGATGTTTGAGGAGCTACACACAGAATCCCTATAAAAAGGACTGAAAATGAATTTTAGCAAAACTAAACTAATGTCAAACAAAGATGACAAACCTATGATAAACATCCAAGGGACAGAGATGGAACACGTAGTTGAATATATATATCTGGGTCAAAATGTCAAGGGAAGCAAAGATAATGAGACCACCGAAATAAGCAGACGTGTAAAAATGGGATGGGCAGCCTTTGGAAGACTCTCATACGTACTTAAAAATAAAAATATACCTCAAAGACTGCGAAACAAAGTGTTTAATTTCTACCTGTACTTACATATGGAGCTCAAACCTGGACATTCACTAAAATAAACATGGAGAAGATTAGAAAAACTCAGAGAGCTATGGAACGACAGATGCTGGATATCTCACTCAAAGACCATAAAACCAATGAAGATATTCGTAATAGAACAAAAGTAAAAGATGCTGTTGTGGTGGAATAAAGAAATCGGAAATTGGCGGCCATATAAAGCCATATTAAGCCAAAAGACCACGAGAAAGACCGCAAATGCGCTGGAGCGACGATATTAAAAGGACTGCAGGACCAATGGAGAAACGTCTTACAAACAACAGAGATGAATGGCGAGAATTAGGAGAGGCTTATATTCGGCAATCCGAATAGAGAGAAGAGCTTTAAAAATATCCACTTATTGTGGAAGAGAGATACCTCTAGGAATAATCAAAACGATCGAAAATATCTACCAAAACAACACAACAACAATAAAAGTAATAGTAGAAGAAGAACTAACCGGCCGTGGGAGAAAAACAATTTAAAATAATCTGCTATGCAGGCGACGCAATACTACTCTCTCAAACTGAAGATGATCTACAACTTATGCTACATTTAATATAACCGCTAGAAAATGGAATATGCTAATTTACCCAAAAAAGACAAAATGCATGGTCCTAACAGCAAATTTACTAAGATGTAAATTGGTTTCTCTCTAACGGTTTACCCTCCAATGTCAGATGTATGCTGTCAACAGGGGTTTTCGAGATCTCATGTATTTGGTTTTATTTATATTCATTGTTAGTTCCATCTATTTGCTTTCTCTGTTAATGATTTCTATAAGAATTTGTAAATTTTCTATATTTTCTGTCATGATTGGGGTATCGTCTGCAAATCTTATGTTAATAGTGATGCTCCCTCCAATCCTTACACCTTCAGATCTTTCTCATAATGCCTCCTAAAGTATTGGTTGGGAGTGCACATTAAACAATTGAGGCGACGGCACATATCCCTGTCTAACTCCTCTTTAAAGTTCTACTTGGTTAGTATCACTATCTTGCACTCTTACGACCGCTGTTTGATAGTAGTATTAATTTTTGAATAAATTAATATCCTTGAGATCTAGGTGTATGTGTTTCAATGCATGTATAAGTTTACCATGTTGAACTCTGTCAAACGCTTTTTGAAAATCCATATAACACTTGAATACGTTTTTATTATATTCCCTGCATGTTTGTAATAATACTGTCATTGCGCACAATGCCTCTCTTGTTCCCATTTCACCTGTAAATCGTAACTGTGTGTTGTCTAAAATTGTTCTTCACATTTTGTAAATATACGCTATTAAATAACTGAGTAGTATTTTTAAAGTGTGACTCAGGAGGTTAATTAATCGGTATTCATCGCAAAATTTAGGATTATTTTTCTTGAGTAAGGGCAAAAAGATAAATTTTAACCATTCTTTATGAATTTGACCGTCGTTGTAGATTGTATTAAATAATTTAGTTAGACACTCAGTATTTTCGTCATTCAGGATTTTTAATATATCTACTGGAATTTCATCAGGACCTGGCGCTTTACCACTTTTTGAGTTTTTAATTGCCTGTAAAATGTATATAAGATAAAGAAATTTTTATGGCACTACAATTATTTTCATTTGGTAGTGATTGAAAGAAACAGAAAACTTCGCCAAGAAAAAACCATGTTTTTTGAGTATACTGGACTTATACATAACGTTGAATCTGAAGAAAGTGTAAGACAGATAATATTTTAGGGGAAAATTAAAGTTCCTTTTATTCAGAGAAAACAGATTCTTAAATAAATATCACATCACATAATTAAATTATCTTTTGCAGGTATTTTATTATTATTCATTTCTCTCAACAAACTATTTCTTATATAGTTCAGCTTAACAGGACTTATAGGCCCAAGCATTCAATAGATTTCTCCCATGTCGTTCTGTAGAGATATTGAACTTTTCTAAAAACGTCCGGATTATTTTAAACCATTCTGATCAATATAGTGCAAACTTTACGTAAGTTACCTTGTAATAATATTCCCCTGTAGTTTTTATATTCTGCAACGTCTCCGTTTTTATGTATTGGGATGCTATTCATTAATTCGCTGATTTTTTCTTCTTGGCTTTTACACCTTTTTTTAGAAACTCAGCGATCATACTATTTTCACCAGGTGTCGTACTTTTTTCAAGTATTTTTAGTATATTTTTCATTTCTTTCTTAGTAGATGATACTATATTGTTGATGCTATATATTCTGGCTCTATTTCGGTTATCAACTGCTCTGTAAGACCAATAATGACATATGCCTCAGAAACAAGACCCGACACAGCCACAACACGAGGACTACTGGAAACGGCGGAGATGAGAGTACTGAGAAGAATCACAGGAAATACGCTGAGAGATTGAAAGAGAAGTGAAGATATTAGAAGAAAATGTAGCTTACAGCGTATACACGAATGGTCACTAAATTTAAAAAAGAATAGAATAATCACATAAGCAGAAACGGGGAGACCCGTGTCGTCAAAATAGCAAGAGATAAATCGGCAGAAGAAGTATCGGACGCCCGCGCAAAAGATGGAGTGACAACAGTGCAAATGATAGAAGTATTAATCCGCCAATGAACAAGCAGAATTGCTTATAAAAAGGAGGAAGAAGAAGAATTAACTGCTCTGTTATAATGTTCAGCATGCGAGTCTTTGTTTCTCTTTTGTCTATTTCTTGGAAATACACATGCTGCTACGTTGTAATATTCCCTACCGTTGTCTGGCTTACAAATTACTCTTCAAATTTCTCTATGAATTTGTTTCCGTATTTCATATACACTTATTTATTTCTGATATAATCTCGGAATTACTAAGATACGGAACATTAAATTATACGGAAAATATATATAAAACCATAAAAATAGCTAACAGAATAGATCGTACCCCATTGCTACGCCCGTAGATAAGATCTGAAAAATTTTGTTTATCCGCTTTTTATTTATTGCCTCAACGCGTATGGCGATTTTTGATATTTATTAAACATTTTTGTTTGGACAGTTGCATAAATAGAAATAAATAACGGGATCGGATGGTTTTTTGTTTTCGATATTTTAAATTAATAAATTCCGTAGCCCATTTTATTAGGGTAGTAATTGTAAAAATAATTTGTACTCTGTGTTAGAATATGTTTATTCATGAGTGATACCACGCCGATTCATATTTATTAAGTTAATTTTACATAAAAAATTAGGCCAGTAAAGTCGTCAATTCGGAAAGGAATGAGGGACTATAAAAAAAATAGTGCTGATATTCTAGATAGAAATTACTTAAATTTAGACATGTAATCGCATCGCTAGATATTGCAACGGGATCTTTAGATACTGTTTCCTGAAACATCGTTGAACGAAGAAATAAGTTGAATCGTTAAATGAAGAAGAAATCCGAAATCTCTGAACCGAATCTACTGAAATTTTGTAAAAGCGTATTTTTAGTCCAACTTCACTAGATCCAACGTCACTAAAACAGTGGCTATCTTCGGGTCTATTTATTTTTTACGTTGCACTTGGAGGACCGTGGTTCAATTCCGCTAAAGCAAAACTTTTTGTTTTGTTTCCACATCTAATTCATATTTACCGTTCAGAAATTAAATATTAAGCATGGAAAAAAGACTATGGAATATTAAAAGACCCGTGGAATGGAAATTAAATTGTTTGATTTGTCATTTACTCTTTAATTTTATTTATAAGACAATTGATGAACGCACAATTAATGATTGACAGTAACAAATATGTTATTAAATTGATATAAGGTTAAATGCTCGAATAAATGAACTTTGATCAAATAAAAGGCAGATATCGAGCACAGTTTTATGAATAAAATCTTACCCAGATATTTTGGCTCCCTAGAGCATCTTCAGGGGCATTTCGTCAATTTTGGCCTATCCAACAAACTGTTGAGAATATCATAAACATAAAATTGTACATCACACTATACTACACAAGGACAATCTTCTTCTTTAAGTGCCGTCTACCGATCGGAGGTTGGATATCATCATCACTATCTTTACTCTATCTACTGCTGCTCTGAAGAGTTCTATAGAACTGCAGTTAAACCAGTCCCTTAAATTCTTCAACCATGACACTCCCTTCTTCCTATACTCCTTCCTCGTCTTATCTTTCCCTCTATTATCAGCCTAAGCAGTTCATATCGCTGTCCCCTCATTACGTGTCCCAAATATTGTAACTTTCTTATTTTTATTGTGGTTATTATTAGGCATTCTTTGCCCATTTCTCGCAATAGTTCCGTGTTAGGCTTCTTCTGTGTCCATGCTATTCTAAGCATCCTCCTGTAAAACCACATTTCAAAGGACTGTAACTTATTTATGTGTTCTTGCTTTATTGTCCAGCTTTCAAGACCATATTGCAATATCGAAAACACGTAGCATCTAAGTGCTCTTACTCTCAGTTCTAATCTAAGGTCTTTGTTGCAGAGAATTATTTTCATTTTTACAAACGCATTTCTTGCTATTTCTATCCTCGCTCTTATTTCGGTTGTTTGATCATTATTGTCTGAAATCCAGGTTCCTAAGTATTTGTATTTATCAACCCTTTCTATCGGTACATTTCTCAAATATATGTTTGTTGTTTGTTTTCTTTGTTATTATCATGTATTTGGTCTTTTTATATTCATTTTTAGTCCTTATTTTTCACAGAAACTGTTTGTTTTGTTTATCAGTAATTGGAGTTGTTCAGCAGAGCTTGCCATAATTACGGTGTCATCTGCATATCTCATGTTGTTAATAGATCTTCCGTTAATTATTATTCCTTCACTTTGAGATAGTAATGCTTCTTCAAAAATGGCTTAACTATATACATTAAATAGTAATGGGGACATAATACATCCCTGCCTAACTCCTCTCCTGATTTCAATTTCTGGACTGGGTTCGTTATCTATTACGATTTGTGCTCTTTGATTTGATTGAAATTTGGACTAATTTTTCATGTCTTACTTTGTCAAATATGCTTTTTCAAAATCAACGTAACAAACATGCACATCAACATTTATATCCATGCATTTTTGAGCTAACACATTAAAAGCAAATAACGCTTTTCTGGTTCCTAGTCCATTTTTGAACCCAAACTGACTATCATCTCATCCTTCTTCTATCTAATATGATTAATTAAATATATTATAAGAATGATTCTCTCTCCTGATGCCGACCATAATGTATTTTCGCGTATTTTAAAAAAATTTAAAGTGTTTTAAAAGAAAAAGGGCTAACCAAAGACCAAATGGATATATTGAATAAATGAAATTATACAAAAAAGAGGAAATGCGATTGAAGAAATGAGTTCAGACCGGAAAAATAAATAGATAAAAAGAAACATAATACTACAAAATGAGCTCCGAAAAAATTCTTTCGCATGATATTCATCATTATCTCTTAATACTAGTTGTTACCCTGCTATCCATATTTTTTACTGCACACCACATAAACTCAAAAAGAAATATTTCTTGTTTAATTTAAATTGTAAAGTTCGTTTTGAATTATTCATTTTTTTTTCACCGACGGAAAAAATATTTATGCATTTAAAATTGTTTTGCATGCAAAAATTCAAAACAACTGTAAGATTTAAGACATGCCATCATATTAAAGTATTCATAATAAATTTTCAAAATTTAGTCAGAAGAGTCGATAAATTCCAGCCTTATTTGAATGCTAATGGTCTAGAAAAACTTCTGAGTAATGTCAACTCACAAAGAAAATCTATTCCGGCGCCACCAAAATAAAAATATACAAAGAATATGGAGGAGTTTGTACGATGTCTCTTTTGAACCAGTTTAAATAAGAAATTCTTAAAAAATAATTGAGCATTTTAAAAAGAAGTCACAAATATGAGATACGATTTATAATAATCACAAAGAAAACAGTATTAACAATATTATTAACTATATCTTCTTCTGCAAGTGCCATCTCTGCGACGGAGGTTGGCAATCATCATAGCAATTCGGACTTTAGAGAACGCTGGTCTGAAAAGTTTATTTGATGTACATCCGTACCAGTCTCTCAGATTGCGCAGCCCTGACATACTACCTACGTCTTCCTACGCTTCTCCTTTCTTAGATCTTTCAAAAATAATAAGATATAGATTAAGAATAACACAGAGGGCCATCAAATGAGGTATGTTAGGAGTTTCTCTGAGAGAACATATACGAAATGAGGACGTGCGAAGCAGGACGAAGGTGGAAGATGTAATTGGAAGAATTGCACAAACGAAATGAAGTTGAGTAGGTCACGTGGTACGACAAAACAACGAAAGATTGACAAGAAACGTTGTATATTGGACACCACGCGAGCTGTGGCACATCCAGGGGGGTATGTGGATAAAAACCATCCCTCCAGGTCATATAAAGTTAAATATATATATAAAAAATAGTAGGAAAATGTAACTAATCTTTCACACACAATATAAAAAATCCAAAACGCTAGTTTAGTAATTAAATTACAACTTTAAATATGTAGAATACAATATTTATTGTATAAATACACAATAATTAATAATATTTTTCATTATATTTAGATATAGATACCTAATATTAGGCTCATGATAAAACTAGACAGAACGAGTCTGTTGCGAGTAGCATGCGCCTACAGGACTGTATCTGCGGCGGCCTTGTGGACTATCACGGGTTGTGTTCCTATGTATTTGTTAGCAGTAGAAAGGAATATCTCCTTGATGAGAGAATTTGACAACAGTCATAAAAAAAGAAGAAAGGGAAAGATCAATGGAAGGATGGTAAGAAGAGTAGAACAACACGGAAGATGTTGCCCAGTGGACCAAGATGCTTATCCCGAGCCTAACGGACGGGCTAGATTATCTGTTTTAAGCTGGATTTATAGTTTGACGGACTGTAGACTTAGACGCACTGGAGACGTAACAAACGGATAAATATTATGTCAATTTATAAATCCTGGCTAATTGGCTATGCCAAAGGCATTATACAATAAAAAAAAAAAAAAAAAAAAATTAATAAATCGACAAAGTGGAATTTTTGCGAATAAGTAGAAACAGTGGCTAGTGTTAATGACCATGAATGAGTGACATTTACTGACATTTAACATAACCTATAAATTATACGAGTCATAAACAAACTGTGTTTGTTTATTTGTACTATTTGTACTATTGTTTATTATAACATTGTAACAAATAATCCACAAAATTCGAATATTTTTATAAAGAACTTTACAAAATGGAAGACGGTCCGGACAGTTCACTTTTGTTGACTGCACAAAATTCTTCCTTTTAATTGGTCAGACGCAAGTAACACACTGTAAAAGATGAAAGTTGGCCAACTCTTCCTTTCCAATATCGTCAGACTTACAGCGGCGATCCCACTTTCGGAAGTACGGTACGTTCAACTGCGCACAATTAGTAGAGGGTGGTTTTAGTTGGTAGGCAGGATAACAGATACCTGAATCTTTGGCACTGTCCTTACTACTTTAAATTAAACTAAAACCCAAGTGGTGGCCAAGGTGGCTAGATGACATGAAATCAAAAGAAAACAGCATCAAATAGTACAAAACAGAGAAGAGTGGAGAACTCATCGGTAGGCCTTTGCGCAAAAGGGGATGCTAACAGGCTAAAGGAAAACAAGACTCAATATATTATTAACAATATAATAAAAAATATTATATATATATATATATATATATATATATATATATATATATTATATCAATGGTATTCCGGGTTTGACTCCCCGTTAAATGTTGTTGGTTTTAATAAAAACCATTTTGACGACGTTTCGGCAAGATCTCACTTGCCATTTTCAAGTCTCTCTGGATGGTCTGCTTCTTGTCGATATTCGAGTGGAAGTGATACCATTGATATAATATACAGCTTCCGCGGAAATATCAAAACTAACATATATATATATATATATATATATATATATATATATATTCAGGGATTCTACAGTATTCACTGACTTCTCTCGCTCAACCGTTTCCATCTCTCTCTGTTGTCCCATTCTCCATCGTTTAGGCCTCTCTTACTCATGGCGTACTTACTTAGGAATTGGATGCAAGAGGCACAAGATCGAAATAGATGGAAAATTATGAGGGAGATCTACGTCCAGCAGTGGATAAGCGAAGATTGAATGATGATGACTCATGGCGTCGTCTACTTGGTTCCTCCAGGATTTCCATATAATAATGTAGGGAACTCCGCTTGGAGTTAGTTTGTGGGTAAATTGAGTAACTTTTAAACTATTTTAGTTAGTCCTAAGCCCCGAATAAAAAGATAGGTTGAGCAACAAGCCGACGACCTGTTCTCGTAAGAAGAACCATTGTCAGAACAATCGATATTTAGCCTCGTATTGGAACTGAAAACCGAAGATAAATAATGCAAAGCAAACAAATCATAAATATAGTTATATTATAAGTACAAGATATATTAAAAAAACTAAATGAGATTATCCAAGAAACTGAACAATAGAAAATGGATCTAATAGTAACAGTGAAAACCAAGACAAAAGAACAAGGCTCAAAAAACCAAGGAAATACGATCATTTATGTATGTAATAAGGCTAACTGGTGACATGAAGTTATTGAAAAGACACAGAGGATAGAAAGAAGAAATACAAACATTTCTAGGTTCAAAACAAATCGAACAAGAAATACACTTTAACGAAGCACAGTCGAAAGTTCGCAGCATTGGAAAAAAACTGCGCGAACATAAACAACTAACCAGCAGGAAAAACGAAGTATCGAGACTAGGTGACTTGTAAAAATATCCCCACGACAAAACCAAAAGATATTTTATTCACAAATGCACTTAATATATGGAAAAAAATTTTAAAGATCTATTAACTAAGCAGAGAATACAGTTTAGAGAGGAGAGTAGACGATACGAGCGAAAAGTTTGCCAATACGAATGTGAAAAGTAGTGAAAAAATAGTAAATTCTTAAAAATTGGAGAGTTTCTGGATCAGGAGATATATACGGAAAACTATTAAAATGTGGGAGTAACAGTTTTACGAACAACTGACAATATTATATTAATCATGTCTTAACAAGACTGAAATGTCAACTGAGTGGAAAAAAGCTACCTATCAACTATATTTAAAAAAGGAAACAAAACTAAATGTGAAAACTATCGAAGAAATGCAGTGACAAATACACTAAGTAAACCATATGGAAATATCTTTAAATTTAAGATAGAAAATGAGTACAGAGATTAAAAGGCAGCAGCCGCCTTTTCCCCCTGAACTAGGTTATAAAAAGGAATAACCCTATAATCAAGAACTACTTATATTTGTAGACTTAAATAAAAAGCCTTTTATTGTGTCCCTCTTATTAAACTATGGAAAGCGATGGAAAAAAACAACATAAATGTAGAACTAATAAAAGCTGCTAAGACAATTTACCACGACGCAAAAATAAAAAGCAAATAGGGAAAAATGTTATCAAAGGATATAAAGCAACAAATGGGGTTAAATAAAGGTTTTTCCTATCTATTACAATGTTTAAAATACTTTTAGAACAAATATAATGTAATAAATGATATAATAAATAATATAATAATAATAACTAAAAATGTCTTTATTAACAACAAATTAAATTTTCTTTACAATGAAATATAATATCAGTAGGGCGAGATTCAGTTTGTGTACCACTGTGCAACAGCGGCACACAACTGCTCTTCCACCTAACCCCCCCAAAAATAGGATAGATAGACTATATCTAAATAATGAAATTGTATTTACAATAAAACATAAAAATATTAAGTACATATTAAATTTATAAATTATAAACTATTTATCTTTTTTTAATTCTTAAATTTTTAAATTACTGTTCAGCTAACAACTGCTCATAAATTAATCTCTTGAACTTGACTCTAGACAGATTTTTAATATTGTAGGAAAAACTGTTAATATTGCAAGCAATTGAATATGAAAATGAACGTTTAAAAAAGGATGTTGTATGTTTAGGTAAAGTGAGGGTATTCTTGTGTCTAAGATTAAGATTATGAACGTCTGTCCTATAAGTTATTCGATTGTACAGGTATGGTGGAACTCTCTCTTGAATGATTTTATGGTAAAAACATAAAGCATGGAGTTTCCGACGATTTTTCATATTTAGCCACTTGACTACAGTGAAAACATGACTTATTCTTTGAAATTTCCTGATGCCAAAAATCAAACGCAAACAAGAATTTTGCAATTTCTGTATTCTCCATAAATCAAATTCAGTGACACACGCATTGTAAAGCACGTCACAATAATTTAATTTTGATAATACCAGAGCATTACATAATAATGACTTTGTGGCCCTACTTAATAAATTGTGGCTTTGATACATTAATTTTAAAACGGCGTAAGCTCGTTGTAAACAAATACTTACATGATATGTAAACCTTAAATCTTCGTCGAACCAAACCCCAAGGCTTTTAATCTTTTTGCTAAAAATTAAATTGTCATTTCCTAAGATAATTCGATTGGCATAATTCTTTAAAAATATTTTCCTATGGAGATTCCTCCCAAAAATGATACCCTGAGTTTTTAATGTATTCAATTTTAAACAATGATTTTGAGAAAAAATCTTCAGCTGAAGAAGGTCATGATTTATTGCATTTACCGCTTGATCACACTCATTTGGATAAAATGACATATAGAGTTGGATATCGTCTGCATAATAATGTTGTGAACAGGACAAAAACACAGAAGAAAATTAGATGTGTATATAGAGAATAAAATTGGACCTAATATAGATCCTTGAGGCACACCAGTATTAAGATCTAGAAATGAAGAAATATTTTGATTAAGTTTTACTGCTTGACATCTATTAGAAAAATAGGATTTCATTAGATCAACTGCTCTCGCTTCTAGACCAATATATTTTAAAATAGAGAATAACAAATTATGGTTAATTGTATCAAAAGCTTTTGAGTAGTCTAGAAGAATTAGAATTGATATTTTGTTTTGGTCATAGACTCTAAAAATATCATCTGTAATATTTAGTAAAGCAGAAAGACAGCTATATCTGGACCTTAAACCGGACTGCATCATAGGTATTATGTTGTTATTTTTTAAATGCGTTTGTAACTGAATATTAATCACCTTTTCCAAATTAGATAATGTAGGCAGTACACTTACTGGTCTTAATTCCTTCATGCTTTCTGTATTTTTAGTCTTCGGTAACGGAATAACATGTGCCCGTTTTCATTTAGTGGGAAAAATTGAATTTGTTAAGCAAAAGTTAATGATATGTGTGATATACGGTAGAAGAAAGGGAATACACAGTTGAAGCGTTAATATGTTAATACCATCATCACCAATAGCTTTACTTTTAATATTATTAATAATATGTAAAATATTAATTTCAGATACTGTTTTAAAGGTAAGAGAAGAACTGAGGGAATACTTAAAGTTATTTTCATAGAATATTTGTGTATCAATGTCTGCTTTCATGTTTGGTATGACTTCAATAAAGTGTTTATTTATCTCATTTGCATTCCATACGTTTTTAATTTCAAAGTTATTTTTGATTTTGCAATTATTTACCAAATGTTTTAAGTTATTCCACATATCTTTAGAAGATTGATCATGTATGTTTTTAAAATATGATTTTTTCTCCCTTATAGTCATGGCTGTTACTAAGTTACGCAATACTTTGTAGTCATTCCATTGATTTATATTTCTAGTTAACTTGTAAGCAGTAAGTGCTTTATCCCTATCTAACATTAATTGCCTGATGGTATTAGTTAACCATGGAGCATATTTCTTTGAGATTCTAAAAGTCTGATATGGAACATGTATGTCAAGTAAAGTAATGATATTATTAGAAAGAAAATCGACTTTACTGTCTATATCTGGCAATTCATATATTATTCTCCATGGTATAGATTCCAGATCAGATTTAAATTGACTGTAATTTAAATTTTTGAAAGTAGTAATAAATTTATTTGTATTAGATTTGACATCACAACCAAATTTTAAAATAACCAATTCATGATCGCTTATTTCTGGGATATGTTTTACTTCAATAGACAAGATTTTATCCTCAGTAGATGTGATTACATAATCAAGCAGAGTCGATGTGAACTGGGTGATTCTAGTTGCTTGATTTATCATCTGCTTTAGTCCAAGACCATCTAATACATCTGAAATGAACTGTGTGGAATAATTATTGGTATTTAACAGATCAACATTAAAATCGCCCAAACAGAGTAAATGATCTACACTTGGCAGTACTGATGATAAAGTTGTTTCCAAAACTCCAAAGAAAGTTTTATAAAATGCTCCATAAGGATTATATAAAACACCAATAGCTAGTGTTTCATAACGAAGAGAGAGTTTTAACCATATCTGTTCAATTTCATTTGATGACTCAATCAGCACATAATTTATATTACATTTTATGTAAATACCTACACCTCCACATGTGTCATTTTTATATAATAATATATAATAAATAAAAAAATGCAGAAATATAGGATTTTTACTTCTGCTTCACCCTATATATATTTGGTTTTGTACACATTCAGGTAATAAGAGCACAAGATCATGATGATGAAATATATGACAAGAAATTTTATTATTATTTTATTAAAAAATTATTTTCCTTATATCACCAACTGTTCTCAATCATTCTCAAACTAATTGGTTTAGTCGAAAACATCTTATAATAAGTTTTATATAGTTGTGTATTAGATACTACTAGTACTATCTAAATATTTTTTAAATGTCAAAACTCACCTCTTCCACTTCTGCCAACGAACCTCAAATCGTTAAACTTGGCTACTTGGTTCTTCATAACAGCAGTACAATTTCGTAGTTCCGCACAATAGTTTTCATCATTTCCCGCTTTCACAGTCACTACAGTCCCATCCCCGACATCTCCCAAAGCCACAACCTTAAAAGCCACCGGCAGAGTCTTATTGGATCGCCAATGAGGTGGCAAAACAGTACAAACCACATGCGGAGACCCCGTTCTCACTAACTCTCCTGGATGCTCAGCAAGGAGACCGTCGATAGTTCTTTCCGCGAGCATTTCTGCTGTCAAATTTCCGTAACTGCGGTCGTAGTGACCGGTTGTTGAAGAAACTTCACTGCCCAGATGCATTGTCTTGGATTAGCAATTCCAGACATCCACTGACATCGCACAAGTATATAGTTTTTGTTGTCGGTTGGTTTTAGAATATGTTTAAGTGATAAGTATGTAAAAAGTAATAAAAAGTTAGGGATAGTTTATGTTGTCACAGCAGTTTTGTACTCCGTCTTTTAGATCATATGTTGATATGTACTTATTTTTAAAATGTTGACTTCTGTCATTACTAAACTTCTTTCACTAAATTGGTGTTTATAAATGTTTCGCTCATATTAAAAATTTATTTTCAGACTTTTCTGTTAAAATTTTTTTTATTGTCACTTATTTATATATTTGTTATAATATTGACATCAATATTTAAATTGTGCACTCTATTACTGCTAGTCCTTAGTTGTTAAAAAATAGTGGCTACTTACTTTGTCCACAAATGTTTATATGTTTATTTTAAAACCAACCGGTAACTTCCCGAATAAAAAATATACGATAAAAACACTTACGAAGCTGTTTATTCTGTATTTTTCACTACACACAAGTGTCATTCGTCAACGTCTTTTGCAATCCGTACGATTCGCCAGTGTATCTTGTTGTTTAGGTGATTTTGAGTGATCCACAACGTTTAAACCGTTCGTGTGACTCTTTGAGTGTGGCGATTTTGATAAATTGATACGCGCCGAGTGAAAAAAGCGTGCACCTCGGTTTTTCCAAGTTGAGTGCGCGCTGAAAATGCAAAATATGATGAAAAATCACAGTCAGTCGGTCCGCTGGCATGCCGCAGATGTGCGCCTGTGAATACTTTCCACATTTTCCATATTTCCCGTCCTGTGCTTTCTTTCTGCAACTTGTTTTTCTAATTATCTGTTCTGGTCTCTCTCTTTCATTGGTGATTCGATTTTAATTGGGTGTCCTATCTCGCTTCCTTCGGTGACGTGTGACAATATTTATTTTTAGATTAAAACTTTAACGAACGTTTCTTGAAAAAAGTCAGCGATACTGTTCTGCATTTGCAAAAATAGGGGACAGTTGCGCAGTGGTAGTTGGATGTTGTAGACGATTGAACAGCCAGCAAGAGGAAGTCTGGAAAAAAATTGAAATATTTTAATTCATGTTCCAATAAATATAAACAATAACTTTAATTTTTATATTTTTGTAGAAAATAATATATTTTTCAATTAAATAATATGCTTGTTAATTTTACATAGATGGATTTTGCGACATGGTTTGCGTATGTCGGAAAATCTAGATCGTTTGAATTTAATATTTTAATGAATCTGAAAATTATTTTTTAGCTCTTTTTTGTAAATATAAAAATATACATGCAAAGTAATAGTTATTTATTTACAAAGTCGCTAAAGTAACTCTTTATTGAACGAGTCTGATATTACGAGCAGAGCAAGCGAATCGAGTAACAGTCGAGTTCGATAAAGAGTGTTTACTGACGTGGTACATACAAAATTTTATTGACAACCCTAAAAACATTAGCAAATCTTTATTTATAATGTAATCTTTTTATTGTAGAAACATACAAAAATATATAGTCATAAATACAACACTTTTCTGAAAGGAAAGGTCATAAAAATTAATTCCTGAAGTGGATGGTGCTTGAATGGACGGACAATTTTTAATCAACGTAAAATCGTTTTTGTAATTTTAGTTTTATTATAAACATATTCTTCGATGAAATTTTCTGCGATCATGTCAGTCCTCCAGATTCCATTCCAGTCTTTTTAATTTTTTCTTGCTGCCTCCTGCATTCGCAAAAATATTTGCAGAATTCTTCTACAGGAAATTTACTGTATATAGATGTGGTTGGTAGTTGTGCTCTTGCCCAGCATGCTAGGAACTCTAAGCACAAAGTGAACTTTAATGAAGTTAAGATTCTTGGTAATGAACGCAATCTCGTCAAAAGACAGTTTTTGGAAATGTGTTCAATACTAAAACACGCTAATGCTCTTATTAAGAGAACTGACATTAGTAACTTGAGCCAAATTTATCATGCATTGATTTTACAGAATTAGGCTTAATATGTTGTTTACTTTAAATTGTCCCTCAAGGTGTTTTTTATCATGTTTTCATAATTAATAATTTCAAATAATAAATAAAATAAAATAACTTTTTCTTTCTTTATTTAACTTAGATTCATTCAACTTACATTTTAATAATTATTTTGTCAATATTACATTTACATATACTAAGTAATTGTTTTTTGATTGACTTGTTTAGTAAAATTTTTTAATTGAAACTGATTCATAGAATCTTTTTCATTCACAGTTCCAAATGCTATGAACCTTGGACTGTGTAAGTTGAATCAATCTTCATCTGTTGGCTGGCTAACCAGTCACAACGTAGATTTTATAATATATGATATTTTGGATTGACCTCGCTTGCTTTGTTCATTGGTTTTCTCAACCATTCACGGGGGGGGGGGGAATGGTGATCCTAACCACCATTTCCGGTCAAGTTGTCACCCAAATTTATCATATTCTTTAAATGTACCGCTCTATTGCACTAGAAATTGGTATTTCGCCTTGCTGTTCTGTCATATTTTGACCTCAAGGCCGCTGTCTTTTCACGTTGTTGGCGTGGGTGTTACACCTGTTGCTTTCATTTACCTGCGGCACCTAGTAAGCTAAAGACTGGTAACTTCATTTTACTTTTAAATATTATATTTCAATCTTAATCTATTCAATAATGTTACCTAAAGTCAAAATTAAATTTAACTAATATTATACTGTTGGAAGTGCATCTTATGATCTTTCTAGTTCTCTACATATTAATATTAACGTTTTTTACAAAAATTTTTTATATACATGTATGATTATCACATGTTCTTTTGCTGTGCTAAGTTTGTTAATTTGTAAACTGTACCTAATTTCAATTAATTGTTTATACAAATTGATCTCAAAATGTCCATTTTCGTAAGCTTTTTCACACATTTAATATCATTGACTGCTACATGTCTTTTTAAGGTAACACACATGTAATAACTTTTCTATGGATGTTTGGTTTTTCATATTATTTTTTTTAGATGAACTGATGATGCTTTCTGAGTAGAAAGCGAAACGTCTTCAATAAATAAATGAAGTAGCCACCTTCTTTGTCTTTTATTTCTCCACTTTGACCAAAAAACCCACCACTCTTCGAGTGTTCCTTAATTTATATATATATATATATATATATATATATATATATTGTTATGTTTCTTCTTTCCCAACCAAAGAAAAATAAATAAAAAAAAATCCATCGAAATAAAATTTTAAGATATCAATATAAACAAATTGTATATAGTAATTTAAGATAAGATTTAGTGTAGATAAGAATAGAAATTTTTCCGTTTCAAACAAAATTATCAAAAAACCTTTGTTTAGATATAGAAGACATTTTACCTGTAAGTTAATCTTTTCATTGTTTGTATAATCGAGTATTAAATGACCATATTCTAATCTTTTGAAATATGTATAAATTGTGTATTGACAAAACCAATTTTAAAGTAAGCTATTTAGTTTTTCTCTGAAACCGAAATTAGGCTTTTCCAAAATCATGGTAAACACAATTTGAGCTTTTGATTGGACGGTCATTTTTAAATGGGAATTTGTGAGCCGATCATGAGAACCGGAGAGGTCAGTTATAATTTGGTCATCGAAGGAAACAGTCGTTTGTCTCAAGATAGGGTGTGGTTCGTGAGTTGGATACCGGCATTGTGAAAATAACTGAATAGTTTTTGCAGAAGGAGATAGCAAGTAGATTGAAAGAGGTCCTTGTATCTACCGTTGGCATTTTGTGAAGATTTGTGAAAGTAGTTTTACGGCATCAAGTTGACAAAAGGAGGTCCTTGTGTCATTAATAAGTAGTTGAGTTTTTGGAGAAGTGCATCAGGTGTTTTTGGTTAGTGCAGCAGGTTTGCAGAGACGTTAGGAAGGAGCCTAGGTGCCAAAAAGGAGAGATCACACCGTTGAGGAAACTGGATTTTTCTGGGTATGTTCCAACATACAACTCAATAAGAAAATAAGCTGTAAGTGTTTTGTACAATTGAATTTTATATCTGTGAAGGATCGGTTTGACATCGTGGTCATTAGCATTCAAATTTAAGAACTGAGGTTTTGTTAGGCTAATCAAAAGTTTAAAGTTTTGTTGTTTCTTGTTTCAAGTAACAAAAAATTTAAGTAAAATTGGTTATCACCTAATATAAATGTATGTAGATTTAAAATCTTAATATTATAAAAATTTGATTTATTTTCTTGTATGCTGATTGATAAGATAACGACAGAATTTGATAATTGTTTTATTCGTTCATATAAAATAAAGAAACGTAAATTTTTGTAATATAATATATTTTTTATTCTTATCCTTTCTTCTCTCCCGATAAAAGACAACTAAAAAATCTTTGAATCCATCGAACACAGGTAATATAAGGAGTTTATTTTACTTTTGATAACAAATAAGATATATTTTTTTATTGGCTCAATAAACTAAGATTAAAGTCAAAATAAACAATCATAACAATATATATATATATATATATATATATATATATTAGAAATGATTATTTTGACCAAAAAATAATTTATAAATACGTCAAATTATCGGGTAAAGTGGTCTGTAATAAAAATCTTTCTTTTTTCTTAATTACTCAATATTTCGCCATTTATTTAACAGCTTCTTCAGGAGTAAACTAAAACAATGTGAACATTACAAAAAATGGCGTACAAATACATTTTAAAACACTTACAGAATTTAAAAGATTTCACAAATAAAAATGACATTGAAGTATTTGAAAAACTGAATGACAAGATTAAATTGTCTTAAGCACGTTCGTTACAGCTATGCGATAAAAAATTAAAATTATTTCAAATGTAAAAATAAAAATAACAATAAAAGAAAAGTAAGAAGAATAATATTTCTTTGATGAATTATTAAGGTTAGTTGTTATTAAGATGAATGTTGGCTATTTTGAATGTTTATAAATTTTGTTCAATATGTTACAATATATGTTACTTAAAACAACGCATCACACAACATAAAAGTGATTGCCGCTTGAGAAAAAATACTTGCGCAGTGGTTGAGCACTATGAAAACACTGGTCATATGCTAGACTATAACAAAGCTCAAATTTTGGCACAGGCTGATAACTACAAAAGTAGATTATTTCTTGAGATGTATTACATTAACAAAAATAAAAACAATTTAAATTATAAAACGGACACTGGACAGTTAAGTAACATACTTATATTGTAACATATTGAACAAAATTTATAAACATTCAAAATAGCCAACATTCATCTTAATAACAACTAACCTTAATAATTCATCAAAGAAATATTATTCTTCTTACTTTTCTTTTATTGTTATTTTTATTTTTACATTTGAAATAATTTTAATTTTTTATCGCATAGCTGTAACGAACGTGCTTAAGACAATTTAATCTTGACATTCAGTTTTTCAAATACTTCAATGTCATTTTTATTTATGAAATCTTTTAAATTCTGTAAGTGTTTTAAAATGTATTTGTACGCCATTTTTTGTAATGTTCACATTGTTTTAGTTTACTCCTGAACAAGCTGTTAAATAAATGGCGAAATATTGAGTAATTAAGAAAAAAGAAAGATTTTTATTACAGACCACTTTATCCGATAATTTGACGTATTTATATATATATATATATATATATATATATATATATATATATATATATATATATATATATATATATATATACATATATATATAAATAATATAAAAAATAAAGCAAGAAAAATCAGAAATAAATACGAGTAGGTCCAAAATTAAAGTATGAAACATATTTTAAACCATTATTTAAAATATATTCCATACATCAATCAACAAAACTGTGAAAACTCGTAGTATAGCATATATGCAAAATTAATAAATAATTTCGAGTCTCATGCAGGAGATTCCAATTTTAATAAATTCTCGTTGAAGCCAAACTATTCCTACATTATCATTAATCAGGCTAGATGTAGTAACGTCTCAGACAAGTGTTACATAATATTCTTCTATCACATAATTAGTTTTTTTATGACACTGCCACGCCGCCCTAACTTCCAAAAGGTCTTTTCCCTCAACTTGTGAACTAGGGTAGGTTCCTAAAACAGGACGGGACTCTGGTTTAACTTATTATCCTTTATGATAGTAAAATGTATGTTAACAATTCAATTATTATATTCATTTCAAATATTAAATTTGATTCGACTCTGAACATAGTAGCTAATACGTGTTTTAAATCGAGCTCTCATAATTAATTTAAAAACTAGTGAAATACTAAAAATATTTTCGTTAATTAGTGATCCAGCAGTGAAATAACAAAAATAAACACAACAGAGATAGTAAGTGACTTTAAACATAACAGTTTTTACTATTATCAAATATTATTTTGGATAACCTACAAAATCTAGGACAGGTATTTATACCAAACCTGTTCCACTGCAGACTAAGAAGGTTGTTTGCCAGGACCGTACTCCAGTTACAAATGATAATTAAAAATGGATAGTTCTATTCAATCTGAAATTCCTACAACTAACAATACACCAAACAGCTCCTCATCATATCAATTTAATGGATCACCTACATATTCTTCCGTAACCAATCAAACACAACAATCCAATATATTTCCATCAAGAAAACAAGCAATTATTTTTGATTCAATTGAAAATACCAAACTAGATGATTACTTGTCCGCTTTGAGGCATCTGATACAACCAACCCAGATATCCTTCTGTTCAAAATTATCAAATAATAGAGTATGTATTTATTTAGCAAACGAAAAACTAGCTGAGGATTTCATAAACAGAAATGAAAAAATTCAAATAAACCATCAACTCCTACAAGCTCGTAGACTAATTAGCCCCAGTCAGCGATTAGTATTGTCCAATGTCTGTCCCTCAATCCCACACTCAGTCCTAATATCCGCATTGAAATCACATGGATTAAATCTTCTGTCACCTATAACATTCCTAAGAATAGGCACATCAACACCACAATTCCAACATATTTTGAGTTTCAGACGCCAAACATACATATCTCCACTAAATAACCAGCCCTTACCTGATTCTTTTCTTATCACATATGAGGAAACGACATACAGAATTTTCCTTTCATTAGATAACCAAGCTTGTCAAACATGTAAACAAACCAACCACTTAACAAAAAATTGTCCAATGTCTACTGCGATTACAACAGATAATTCAACATCAAATAATCCAGTTCCAAATATAAACCCAATTGAAAATACAACTAATCTATCAACTCAAAAAACCCAGACAAACACTAAACAACAACAATCAAAAGAAGAAAGCACACAACAAGAAACCCAACCACAAAATAGCCAACAAGAAAAACCACACATGCAGCTAACCAAAGAAGATTCAGAAACAACAAACTACCCAAAAATAGATATAGAAAATAAGGCAACGCATATAAACACAGGGAAAGCACAAAACAAACGCACAATCTCCCAAGTCTCTCCACCAGCTACTACATCTACAGAGGAACCTACTTTTATTACACCAAAAAATAAAGAGAAGAAAGTAAAATCAGATCAAAATGTCAAACCACAAAAAACACTAGAAGAAATGCTAAGATACTGTAAACCTTTATTTGAGAACCCAAATTCCAACTACCCTATAACTTACAAACAGTTATTAGACTTTTTTGAAAACTGTGAGAAATCTCCAGACCCGTTAAGTGTCACCAAAATGTATACAGAAGAAACAGCAGAGGTCACAGATCTATTAACTAATATATACCCTTACCTAAAGGACCGAAAAATTAAAGTCAAATGCACTCGAATAAAAAATAAAATATTAAAGCAAATCAACTTAGACCTTCAAACAGACTTAGAAAGCGACGCATCAATAGAAAATTAATAACACATCATTTTCAACTCTCTAATTCAATGGAACATAAATGGGTATTACACCCATTTAGAAATGTTAAAATTATTAATTTCAAAACATAAACCTAGTCTGATATGTTTACAAGAAACCCACTTCAAAAACAACAAAGCTCATGACTTGAAGAATTTCAATTGTTTTTTTAGAAATCGAGAAAATTCGAAAATTACAAGCGGAGGGGTAGCAATCTACATAAAAGATAGCTTTGACGCTAAACTGATAAAACTCACAACAACTATTGAAGCAATTGGAATTAGAGTCACAGACACAATTTCTTTTTCAATTTGCAATATTTACATTCCCCCCAATAAAGAACCCGATTCAAAAGAAATTTCAAACTTATTAAATCAACTACCTGCTCCAAGGATAATAATTGGAGATTTCAATGCACATAATCCGTTATGGGGTTCAGCAAAACTAACATCTCTAGGTCGAAAAATAGAAAAAATAATAGAAGAAGTCAACCTAAATATTCTTAACGACGGACAACATACGCGCTTTGACACAAGAACAGATGAAGGCTCTTGTATAGATCTATGTATTTGCGAACCATCAATTACACATACTCTTACGTGGGATGTGTTACCAGATCTATATGATAGTGATCACTACCCTATCATAATAAGCAATGAACTACAATCAACTACCCCGCAACAACTAAAATGGAATTTAAAAGGCGCAAATTGGACAGAATTTCAAAGTTACGTTGAAAACAACCTGCAAAACCTAAATGACAATGTAGATATAGACAAAACAATATACTCTCTGACAAACGTAATTACAGAATCAGCAAAAAAGTACGTTGGAATAATTAAGTACGATCACAAACATCAGTCGGTACCTTGGTGGAATCATGACTGCAAAGAAGCATTAAAACAATCGAAACAAGCTTTTAATAAATTCAAACGACAAAAAACTCAAGAAAATTCTATAGAATTCAAAAAATTAAGGGCAGTCGCTAGGTATACCATTAAAAAAGCCAAACGTGACTCTTGGAGAGAATATGTCACCACAATACATAGTTCAACTCCTATAACAGCTATATGGAAAAAAGTCAACAAAATGTCTTGTTCCAAACCCCATAAATCAATAAACTTCTTAACTCAAAATAACACTATTTATAAAAGCCCAGAAGAAATATCCAATATACTAGCATCTACTTATGAATATAACTCAAGTAACTTAAATTATACTTCCAGTTTCTTAAAAATCAAAATAAAAGAAGAAAAAAATCCTATAGAATATTACGATCAAAACAATAACGATCTCAATATACAAATAACAAAGGAAGAATTAGAAAATGTATTTCAGAATTGTAAGAACACTTGTCCTGGACCCGACAATATACCGTTTATATTTCTTAAAAATTTAGGCCCTCAATCTAAAGAACACCTACTCAAAATCTACAATATAATCTTATCCAGAAACGTATTTCCTAAATCATGGAAAAATTCAGTCATAATACCTATTCAAAAACCAACTAAACCAAAATCAGATCCACAAACATATCGACCGATATCACTCACATGTAGCATAGGTAAAATATTAGAAAAGATAATAAACAATAGGCTTATGTGGTATTTAGAAGCAAACAAATTAATTATTCCAGAACAATGTGGTTTCCGAAAACATCGCTCAACTTTAGACAATCTCGTTGACTTAGAATCAGAAATCCACGAAGCATTTGCAATAAAACAGCATTGTGTTGGAATATTTTTTGATATAAGCAAAGCATATGATACAGTTTGGAAATATTCAATCATTAAAACACTCAGCAGCTGGTTAATAAGGGGTAACATATTAAAATACATTTCAAATTTTCTTGAAAACAGACAATTTCAAGTTCGAGTTGACGGAACATATTCTCAAACAAAAATTCAACAAAATAGTATACCACAAGGATCAAATTTAAGCACAACTTTATTCTTAGTAGCAATAAATTCGATATTAACACAAATTGAAAACCCCGTCAAAGCTAGATTATACGCTGACGATCTAGTTATTTTCTGTAGAAGAAAAAACATAGCAACGATTCACAATCACATTCAAAAAGCGTTAACACACATTGAGAAATGGTCAGCTACAAGTGGACTTCAGTTTAACACTACAAAAACGAAAGCAATATGTTTCTCAAAGAGAAATCAAATCCAAACAAAAGAATTATATCTACACGAACAAAAACTAGATTATGTAGAAGAAATCCGATTTTTGGGTATGACGTTTGATAAAAAATTAACTTGGAAGACACATATTCAACAGCTGAAAAAATCCTGTCTACCTGGTATAAATTTACTACGATCCCTTGCCTTTAAAAACTGGGGTGCCGATTATTCAAGTTTAATACTTATTTACAAATCCATAATTCGATCAAAACTTGACTATGGAGCCATCGTCTACAACTCCTCCAAAAAAACACATTTGAAGTCACTGGATATTATCCAAAATAGATGTCTACGTATTTCTTTAGGTGCTCACTACACAAGTCCCATTCAAAGTCTTTATTGGGAAAGTGGAGAACTTCCTCTTTCTTTCAGAAGACAATATCTAAGCCTAACATATGCAGCGGCAGTGTCATCAAACCGAAATAATCCAGTACTGCATAACGTTTTTGCTGATCGATTTACAAATAAATTCCAACAAACAAATCAAATTGATCATCCTTTTTACTTTCGTATAAAATCATACTTATCCAAATTAAATTTTCAATTTCCAAAAACCTATGATACCTCTTCAATCCACAACCCAGCACCATGGACAATATCTATTCCTGATATCGACATCAGTCTAACAAGCCTAAGAAAATCAGAGATATCATCAACCGTCATTAAACAGAAGTTTTATACACTATTAAACAGATATGGCAATACCTACAACGTATACACCGATGCGTCAAAAAATGAAGACAGAGTTGGAGCAGCAATTTATTCGGAAGACTCCTCAGTTAGTTTCAAATTGCCATCAATTACAACCATCTTTTCGGCTGAATTATTTGCAATCCTAAAAGCACTACTGTTAATACAAAACAAAAACAAAGAAAGATATATAATAATCACAGATTCTTTAAGTTCATTATCCTCACTGACTCAATTGTACTGTGACAACCCCCTTCTACTTCTAATTAAAAAAGAACTTAAAAACATTGCAAATAAGAACAGCCAAGTTCACTTTTTATGGGTGCCTTCTCATATAGGAATTGAAGGTAACGAAGTTGTAGATAAACTGGCTAAGAACGCACCAACTAACCCGATGTCCGAAGAAAGTAATATATTGGTACAAAACGATTTAAAGCCATACCTAAAACAAAAAATAATTCAAAAATGGCAAGAATCTTGGAACAACACTCCATCAAGGCTATACGAAGTCAACAAACATTCACATCTTTGGAAACCAAAAATAAAAGACAGGAGAGAGCAAGTGATACTTACCCGTCTCCGTATCGGCCATACACGACTTACTCATGACTATTTATTCCAGCGCAAAAATAAACCAGTGTGTGAAGTGTGCAACAGTGCTCTAACGGTTAAACATTTTTTAATACAGTGTCCCTAGAAGAAAATACAGACACCCGAAAAATATTTTCCTATCTTAAAGACTGCCAACTCCTTCAAAAGATCTAAAATGAACATTGTAACATACAAAGATATTATTATTATTATTATTATTATTGTAAACTAATGTATATTTTACTTATTGTATCTATATTGTATTAATCTAAATACGCTAATGACCCTGCGTGGTTGATGCGTTAATATAATAAAAAAAAAAAAAAAAAAATATTAAATTTTCTAACACATATGTATTCTTTATAGGACTATATTTTATATCAATCTAAGTGACAACTTATTTACATATATATTTATTTAAATTCATCACCATTCCTCAAAGACAAAGTTTCAAATCAAATAGTTACAGTTAAAAAAATACAACGCTAAAATGGATTTGGGCCTGCCATGTTGCCAGATTTAGAAATGGAAGATGGACCAAGAAAATTTTAGAATGGAGACACAGATACGATGCTGATAGTAATCGAGGACGTCCTCCAACTAGGTGGTCGGACAACATCAAGCGTATCCAGCACAACTGGATTCAATGGAATTATTTACAGGAAGTCTATGTCCAAAAGCTAAATAGAATGATGATCACCATTTATATTATAGAGCTTTCATATAGTCTTACTACTAGTGAGTTTAGTTGACTTGGAATGACCCTTTTCCTACTATTTTTTGCACTATATGGAAGTTCCAGTTATTTATATTTTTTTGGTTATATTATTATTTTTCCTTCTATTGTTATTGTTACATTTCTTTCTAATTACTTGTATTAAAATAGCAAAATATTACTGTACTTAATAACAACTTTAAATGAACGACAGAACTACTACAACTACTTAAACTGTTTGTTAGCTTCATCTTTATATACATTTTCTGACATTCCAGATCTTACTCGCCCCTTTATAGCTATTGGCCTCGAATAATTGGTCTATCAGGAACCGAGTGAAGCCAACAGGGTGAATCAGGTCCATGCTATGGACCTAATCTCTCAATATGGGTTTACTTTTAGCCAAAAACTGGATGAGGTAGATTAGATCGTTTATTTTCTACACGACAGTGTACTAGCCCTCCAAGTTTGTTGAAATTTCTGATAAAGTCCTTTCTTAAGTTTGGAATCGTATAACTACACTGGGTTACCTCTTTCGAAATTGGTCCCGGTAGCATGCATGCTGGGCCTGTTCTTGGATTTATTACTTTAAAGCTTCAAACTTTTGCTACAAAATTCTTAAACTTTTTTTTCTTTCAATTCAATTCAATTTTTTGATCTACGTCAGCTCTTCTTCGCGGGGAGGCAATCTTTCAAAAAAAAATTGAAAAGGAGCTTCATTTTTTTTCGATGATCATCATCTATGAAGAAGAACCGGTCGCTGCATGTTTAAAATTTCTATAGGCTAGCAGGAACAGAGGAATTAAAGTATCCCAATATTTTTGATTATCACCGACGAAGATTGAAATATATTGACAAACAGTTGTATTGTGTCTTTCGACCATTCCGTCTGATTGCGGATAGAGATTAGCAGTGCGAGTATTTTTGTAGTACCCAAAATTTTCATTAATTCTAACCATAATTCTAACATAATTTTGTCCTTGATCAGAATATATCTCTAAAGGAACTCCATTCCTTGATAATACGACGTGTGTTATGAATGTTTCTCTACTATTTGGAAACATATTGTGCCATTTTACGGCTTCTTGTTCTAGGACCTTTTCTGCCGTTATATAAATCGCATTTCTTACACCAATCGGCAACAAGTGTTTTTTTGAGTCCAAAATTTCCTTAACAAAAGCTGCTATGAAGTTTTTGCAACATAATTTTAATGTGTTGCACATTAAAATGTAATGTGATGTTTTCACATCCATACAGTCATACAGGATACACATAACATTTTAGGAACTTATTTTCTCAGCTGTATCTTTTACTATAAGTAATCAAATCCTACATTTGACGATGGAAGTTATAAATTAAGTAAAATGGCTTATTTAATCTTTATTTTCTTTTTTACTGTAAAATTTAGGAGCTTTAAATGGTTGATAACTTTTTAACACTACTTCCTATTTTCATTCTTCCGAGCATAGTATTAAAGTGTTCTAATAAATTCAATTTTGTAATATTATATTTATGTTAATTTTGAAAAGAAAGTCGTTGATTTGGTCAAGGAAAATATTTAAATGTTTATAGGCTCTTTTTTTAATTAATATAATGAATAATCGGTCCTAAATGGGTTGATCCAGCTCTGCCGTCTGGTATGTTATAAACTAGGGTGCAAAAGAGGAATATTTGACAGTCAACGCACGTTTTAGTCCAGTTAACAGTAGAAGTTTGAACAGCCGAACAAATCAGCTGATTTGTGATTCATCTTTTACAACCCTAGTGTTCTTTTAATATTCGATACGCTTTTACGACATCTCAGAGCTGATGTCAAACTGATTTAATTGTGCAAGTGATGATTTTTTGAGCATAAGTAATTTTTGTAGAAAGTTTCTTAAAAATAAAAAAAAATAAATCTAAAGGATATTAAAATATTACTTACATATTATCTTTAAAAAAATGTGTCTAGTGAAATCCAGTAAAGAAAACCTCACAGAAACAGTGTAAAGATCGGTTTTCTCGAAACTACTGGCAAGATGATCGTTTAACAATATTTGGCGGACACTAAATACACATAATTAATAAATACTTTAATAATTGTGTACTTTTACCCAGTGAACTTATTTTAAATTCACACAAACACAATTATATACTTTGATAAAATGAAAGGCAGATATCGAGCACACTTTTCTTAATTTAATCTTGCCCAAGTAATTTCGCTATCTAAAGCATCATCAGGGGCATCTGAAATAAGCCAAAAAACGTTTTTTTTAATGAAAAAGTTGATTAACTTCGATAAAAAACTCTTATTAATATTCGAAGTTAATGGATGATAAAGGTTTTTTTGTGATTAACGTTTTAGACTTATTTTGTCAATTTTGAGCTATCCAACAAGTGCAGAATGTAATAAACATAACATTAAACATAAAACTGTACAAACACTACATTAAACAAAGACAAACAGTTTAAAATTATTTAAAAATTTGTCGAAGCTACATTCTTGTCGGCAACAGGAGAGAGAATGGTATAAACGGAAATGTTAAGGTGACATGTGACATATGACAGCTTGTATGGGCAGTCACAATCATAGACGTGTGATCTTTGCATTGACCAAAGGTCCAACTGACACTACTATAGGAAATCAACTGATGAAATATGACATATAGAATATTTTAACTAGATTGCATAATTCAGATCTCACACTTACACCAGTCTATAATAAGTAGGTTGTTAGTTTGAGAGCAAATGAAGTGGACATAAAGTGTGAATGCAAGAAATAGACTAAACAATCTATTAGACAGTGGGTGGTTGACTACAATAAAATGGTCTACCAAGCACTATCAATACTGTAAAAAAGAGAAGAAATCTGACTATGAAATTAAAATACTAAAAATTAAAACAAAATTGAAAGCAGTATATAAATGGGGTATAATTCAAGTAGTTCAGTTAAACCTCCAGTCAATGGGAGAACTATAAAACTAATATGTAAAAACGTTCTGACCAACAGTGGGAGATGTTGAAATATACAACTGTGGAGATGGTATATCTAAATTACGCAGAGATATGGAGAGTGTAATTAATGCCAACTATAGATCAATTGAACCTGAGCAAGCTAGTTTTGTAAATTGTTGAAGAATAAAATAGTAATGTTGATCAAAGTATGACATTCTTAATGAGTATACTCAGTGCAAGAAGTCTAAACAGCCGAGCTGGGTCCACTACGAGGTGAAGCTGCAATAAAGTTTTACAAAATAGGTTTAAACTTAGTACAATTTAAATTAATTTGAGTATTAAGACAATGAGAGTTTCCATTTGTTTCCTTTGTGATCTCCAAATCTTCCAATAAATCCAACTCCAAAAACACTATTTTTTCCAAGATTTCTCCAAAATTTTCTCCAACATTTTATCAAAGTCCATTTATTCGCGCATTCAACCTTATATAAAAAAATATATATACAGTAACCAAATATAAAAACAAATGCAACAGAAGGATAGCATGCAAATAGAGTTATAATCGTGCAGGTATCAATGAATCTCATACACTGCTGAGAAAATGGTACCCATTAGCTAGCGATCATGGTTACTCACATTCTGAGAAAATAGGGCATAAATATGTTTAAAATGAATTTGTATGTATAAGACAAATGTCTTTTTATTGCGCAACTACTAAAATTGTTCTTTTTGAATTTTAGATAATATACTGAAAAGCTTCAAAATTTGGGATGGTATCAGCTTAACTTTGAGCCCCTTCCCAGGTAATATCAGTTACTCCATCTATGGAATTTGCCGTTTATAGCGATTAGCACAGAAAAATCATAATCTACATGTTTTTATTAGTTTACAGTTTAATTAATACGGCATTTTCATTATTATTTGATAAAGATATTACCCTTCTGGTTAACTTATTTTCAACAATAAGAAAAACATTTTTCGCTAAATCGTGGATTTTCATTCAATTGTATCAACATAGGTTAATTTTTTCATAATTACCTTAAAACCAGAGGTAGCTATAGAAAAAAGACATCAAAACAATTGTCAATTAATGTCAAATTGTGTGAGATTGTAAATTGCCGTTTGTGCGTCCTAAAATGAGTGGAGGTAAAGTTAGCGATGTGAAAATTTGTTAATTATCTTTAAATTTTTTAATTCTGAAAAAATCAATTCGGAAAACGCAAATATGTTGTAATTGCCACGGTAAGAAGTATAGTGAGAAGATACAAAACTACAGGTTCGGTACAAAACGGATTAAGATGCATTACAGTGAAAAATCGGTTATAAGTTATCTAGAGATGTCTAGAGATAAGTTATCTATGGTATTATATAGAGTATTTTGTGAAGTGACGTTGTTAAAAAACATTTCTAGATCAACATGTCACCGAGAGGCGCACAAATTAGGATTTGGTACATACAAAGTTAGTGTTATAGTTGAAAAAATCAGTACAAATTGTTTTTGAAAAATTTCATTTGTTTCAGGCTAAAGAAAGGCCACTTTTAACATTACAACAAAAGAAAATTAGATTAAAATGGTCAAAAGGGCATAACGATTGGACACAATTATGTGTCCACGATTAGATGCATTACAATGGAGTGATAAATCCAGATTTGTGTGTGTTGGAAACAGTAGGAATCGCCTAATGGGACTTTTCATCAGCCGCCATGTTTTTCGAATAGACAGATTTGATAATGATGTATAATATATACCTATTATAAGTCATACGTACTGGTTTATAAATTTATAAAGAAATCTTTACTAAATAAATATAAAGAATTACATTTCCTACAACAACACCGCTTCGTTGTTCCTTTATTATTTGTCTATATTATTTATATTAACAATCTAACCTATTTGTTTACAAAATGTCTGTCCGAAAAAAATGGCTGACACTATTTTTTGATAAAAAGTCCTGTTCGTGAGAAAAGTAAAGCTTTTCATCCCGACTGTGTAAAGAGACAAGTCAAATTTCCTTTTTATGTAGTGTATGTCGTCTAAAGGTGTGGGTTCTATTTTATCGATGGGATTATAAATGCGGAAAAATATTTGAAGAATTTTAATCTCTTTTACCGATTATGGAACAAAGTTTAACATCACCGGAAGATTTTCTCTTTCAACAGGACGGCGTAAGTGGCTATATCTAAAAAAAGAGTTTAAAATAGACTGAAGACTATGGTGTACCATTTCTGGAATATGTCTTTAACAGTCCCGACTTAACACCGACAAAAACTTGGTGGCGCAAAATTAAAAGTATTGAGAAAAGAACCTGCAAATTCCGTCAAAGAATTGAAGCAAAAATTGCAAGAAATGTGGGATTTATATATACAAGAAGTTTGCCAAAACTTGGCAAAAACTATGACTCGTAAATTTTTTTCAAAATGTTTTTAAAAGCCGTTATAATAAATGAAATATATATTAAGAAATAAAATCATTCGTGAAACATCTTAAATAAATTAGATATTATGTATCCTCCGGTGCATTTAGATACAACGAGGATGTTTTACTTAAAATAATACAGAACTTAAAGTTTTATTGTTACTAAACAAACTCAAACGTGAGTATTTTGACCACATTTTATAAAGTGATAAGTAATAACTATTAAAAATGATAGTAGATGCAAAGAAAACATGGATTGTAGACGTTTTTTCTGATTGAAGAGTCTTCGTCAATGGTTATGGTAACATTCCAACGACACTAACAACAGATGATATTCAAACTAGGCTGATTATTTCCAATGTTTAATTTTTTCGAACAACAACGTTTTCCAAACAGGAAATTACTATCTTGACTTTTATTCAATTGACAAACAACTTGTTTTTGACGCTGATTTAAACCCAATCAGCGTTCCTCTAGTACTGTTTACTTTAGAATTTTAAACTTCTTAGGTTATATCCATCAAAGTAATCACAAAATAGAGCGGTTAGTGGTCCAAGGAAGGTCTTAGAGTCAATGCCAACGCGGTAGATCTCTACAGCGAAGGACAGACATCACGAAAAAGCTTCTCAACAAGCAGCATACTGAGGCAGTACATGTAACAGATGACCGCGACCAATGGAAAAGTATCATTGATCAGACTATCCGAGTTTCTGAAGCTCAATGATGAACCACAACATATCTTCAAAGATGTTAATGACTATGATGATGAAACACATTAACTTTCGTTAGTTAGTAGTGCGAAACTCCCACAAATACGAAAAATAAAATAAAGTCTCCATTATTGCTTATCTAGGATCTTTAGCGTAAATCTTGACATAGTAAGAAACTTAAGCATAATATTTAATAGAATTTAGAGAATATTGTTTGGACACGGTCTAGTTATGAAGACGTAAAAAGAGAAATTAGAGATCAAGTACAAAAAGAAAATAGACTGCCAGTATGTTTTAATACCACTACATGGCAAAACTGTTATTAATAGTGAGATAAAACCAAGAATTTATGAAGTCAGTATATGACCAATACGTCAGCCAAAACCCAAACGGTAATAAAAATGGCGGAGATGCAATTACTGAGAAGAATTACAGGAAATATGATGAGACTAAAAAAAGCAGTAAATACATCAGAAGAATTTATAAAATATGAGTATAAACAAGTGGATACTCAATAGGAAAAAGAATAAAATAATCACAGTAGAATAAAGAGACTTAGGTGGTCAAAGTAGCAGACGATATATCACCAAACGGTAAAAAAATATCGGTAGAAAGACGCAAAAAATGAAATAACAACCGTCCATAGATATGGACCTGAAATTATTTTCTTATGTCATTTATATGTTATCTGCTATATTTACTTTTAATTAATAATTCTCATTACATATATCTCATTTAACAATCAGAATTTAAAACATTTTTGATACACTTGGGGCTAGGTTTATTTATGGCGGACACTACAATTCAAAACAGCTCTAGACTTAATAATACCAAAACCCGTAAACTGCAAAAAGAAATATTAATAACCCAAACATAGTATCCAAAAGAGAGCCAACATACTGGCTTCAATAATAAAACAAATTGGAGTTATTTTAGATATCAAGTAAGCAATCAAATCAATTTACACATCCCACTAAAGACGGATAAACAGATCGAACATGCAATAGAACATTTTAACACAGTTGCACAGGACGCAGCATGGAACTCAACACCATTACCTACAAACCTACGTACAAATAAAAACTATTTCAATACAATATACGAAAAAATAATGGAGAAAAGAAGGTTCAGAAAACAATGACAAATAACAAGATCACCTCAGGGTAAAACAGACCTCAACAAAGCACAAAAAAACTGATAAGAGCAAGAAAAAATGCAACTTTTGAGAAATATTTACAAAAACTAGATACAACTCAAGCCACTAATTACTCGTTATGAAAGGTTACAAAGGCCTTACGAAGGCAAAACCAATCCAACCACTAAGAACAAAAACAGGAAAATGGGCGAAAAGTTTACTAGAAAAAGCATTTGCGACACAGGTTAAAAAAGTTTTTACGCCAAATGAAGGAAAATACTACAAACTGAAGAAGAGATTATTTCAGTACTCGCAAAAACTTATCAACTAAAATTTCCTGAAAAAAGATTCACAAAAAAATACACAAAGTATCAAAAAACATAATATGGATCCAAAAAAGACCCCAGGACACGACCTTATTACTGGATAGACTCTCCAGCAACTCCCAGAGAAAGGTTTCAAATTTCCATCATATTCATTTAACTCTATAATGAGATTTGGTCATTTCTCACTACACTGGAAATTAGTTTCGATAACAATGGTACTAAAGCCAGGAAAAGAACCAGAAAATGTACAAACTCTGCAGCAAGTCTCAGAGAAAAAATATTCGTGAAAAAAAATTCACAAACAATAAAGTAAAAAATATTATACAACGTAATATCGATCCAAAAAAGACCCCAAGACACGGCCTTATTACTGGATAGACTCTGCATTAACTTCCAGAGAAAGGCTTCCAATTTCCAACACATTAATTTAACTTTATAATGAGATTAGGTCATTTCTCACTACACTGGAAATTTGCTCAGATAACAACGGTACTAAAGCCAGTAAAAGAACCAGAAAATCTACAGTCTTATTGTCTTATTAATCTTCTTCCAGTGGTTTGCAAATTTTTTGAAAAGCTGACACTTACTATGCTATTGCCTATACTAGAAAACAAAAAACTAATAGCATCACACCAATTTAGGTTCATAAATCAGCATTCAACAATACAACAGGTACCTAAATTTATAGAAAGAATCAATAAAGACTTTATAAATAATAGGTACTGCTCAGTGGTATTCCTGGACATAAAACAGGCATTTGATAAAGTATGGCATAATGGTCTCTTATGTAAGCCAAAAAAAAGAATTTATCAACAAATTACTATAGTTTATATCACCAACAGTCTATATCACCAACAGAAAGTATGGAAATGAATACTCAAGCATTCAACAAATTCTCGCTGGAGTGCCCCAAGGAAGCGTCCTGAGATATATATTATACCGTGTTGTCACTGTTAACCTACCAACAGATACAAACATCATCACAGCCACTTTTGCGAATGATATGGCAATACTAGCATCTAACAAAAATCCCAAAATAGCCTCAGAAATTCTTCAAAATAGCAAATAAAATACAACACTGGATGACAAAATGGAGTCAAGTTAACTGAAAACAAATCACTACACTTAACATTTACCACTTGTAGGGAAACACGAATGACTATATACTTAAACGGTAAAGGTGATGAAGTCAAAAAATGAAGGATGGAATTATGGACTAGAATTATAGGGAACCGATGCACATTCCAATATTGAAATAATACAAAGATTTTAATCCAAACTGTTAAGGAAAATACTAAGAGTATCATGGTTCATAACCAATGAAGCCATGTATCAAGATGCCGGACTAACATACGTCAAAGATACATACAGAGAAACTTAAATGCATCCGAATGTGTTCGCAAAAAGTTTAATGAATAAACCGCATACATGTCGAAGGTTAAAACGAAAAGTTTCGTTAGAGTTAATTAAATAATACTAAATATATATGTATTCTGCATAAATAGGTGTCAAAGATAGTCAATATTGAGTACTAAGACTAAGTTTAAAACCTGTGCGGATGCACCACTGGATGCCTCCCTGCATGCCATAATACATTAATTGGCAGTCCCATTACTTGTTGTCTATTATCTACCTAAATATTTAGGTTGAGATTGTATAGATAGATTGTAATAAAAGTCTAGTTAATAAAAAAATTAAATATATAACGATAGAACACTTTTAATTGAAAATAATGTGGAACTTCTATGAAAATTGTGGAATTAATTCCATGAAATTTATAACCTTCATGAAGTTCAATCAGCCAATGAATAAGCAGAAATGCAGCGAAAGAAGAAGATGCTGATTCAAACAGAGATGCGTGTATGCTCTCGGGTGATACAAAATGTCTAAAGATAATTTAAAAAAAGTAAGGAAAATAATTTTAATCATATTGGGATAATCTACTTAATGATTTAACCATTTAAACGCACTATTTATCTTTCAAAAAAATATATTTAAAACAAATTTAAGCATTAAATAAATATAAAAACTTAGTGAGCGTAAAGGACTCCCAAAAATAATTAAGAAAATTTAAATATAGAAACCTAAATCGCGGAAACAAACTAAAGGAATGACATTACAAAAAATATTTTAACCCAGAAAGTGGGCTGTAAAAGAGAAGATTACGGCCATCCATTAGGGCTAAAGAAATAGCTAAAGGGCAATGAAGAGTATATAAAAAAAAAGTGGGAATAAATGAGTTAAAAGATCGCAGAAGAAAAATAATAGGATTGACACAATATAATTAAGAATATATGTTTATATAATATATATATATATATATATATATATATATATATATATATATATATATATGAGGTTTACAAAGTTTCACTATTTTTTGTTTAATATACCTCTAATAAAATCCACGCAAAGTCCGCTCAAAACACCAACTGAGCACCTCTGATTTTCAGCACACTCGGTATTTGCGAAAATGACAGCGAGTGACCTTATCGGTCGTTCTTTTCGCGACGGAAGTTATTCTGACATTAAGAAAGTATAAAAGTAGTGAGGGGGCCGCATCGGCCCCCGTGAGGCGGTGGGTGAGAGGCGGAGCGTGTTGAGGTGAACCGCCACCGCTGCTCTTGCCGCCAACCAGGAAAGACGCCGGATTTTTACCCTCAAACCAGAGTCGTTTCTTAGAGGTTTACCAGGGTGGGACGCAAGCGCGCAACCCTTATAAAGGTCTTTTCGTCTTTTTACGATCTTTTCTTCTTTTTCAACCGGCGTCTACTGCGATAAGCGGCTCTCGCTCGCTTTCTTAGGAACTTTGTTACGGCGTCTTTTTATGTCCGTCTTTCTTGGCCTCTCTGCGTCGTCAGGTGTTTTTTTTGTGTGGGGGTAATTGAAACGGTACGGACAGCCTCATTATTGATGGACAGAAAACTTCAATGATGATTACATTAAATGTACGAATAGAAGCAATACAAAATATAATGTATAATATATATATATATATATATATATATATATATATATATATATATATATATATATCGGAAAGTTTCAATACCAAATGTAGTTCACTGTGATAGTGGAAGGTTATCTGTCAAAAGGTAGAGAATAAACAGAAATTATACTTACTACTTCATCTTATTTGAAGACGTTTCGTGTTTTAATCCATACACATCATCAGTTCATCTAAAATTAGTTAAATGAGTATACATCCATAGAGAAAACATCACGAGATTTACCTTACAAAGATATGTGGCTCAAAAAAGATGGAAGTGGAGTGAAAGCCTAACTAAATCAGTTTTTGTAAGTACAAACTATGCAAAGAACGGAAATATATAAAAAAGAGAATGTCAGTTCTCTTATAATAGATATAAATTATTAAATAAATCAATGATTATATAATAAATAAATAATTAAATATTAAATAGTAAATAGGTATCTACACTTTGATTTTAACATTCATAGTCACTGATTTGAAAAAAAAAGGCGATGCTACCGACCTCAGAACAGAAACTACAGGTCCGTAAGTATATTTTCCCATATTGATAGAATATTTACAAAAATAATCACGAAACGATTAGAAAAAAATTTTTTCAGCCCGTAGAACAGGCGGGTTTTAGAAAAGGCTACGGAACAACCGATCACCTATTGGTAATAAAAAATCTTATAGAAAAATTTATTAAATATAATAAACCACTAGCTTTAATATTTGTAAATTATGAAAGGGCCTTTAACACCATAAATCAACAAAAAATGTTAAAAGCCTTGACAGAGTACCAGATTGACAAGATTGGTATATAAATGTAATTAAACACATACACCAAAACGTAACAGCTAGTGTTAGAGTGAGTGATCATCAAACTCAGAAATTCCCGATACAACGTGGAGTACGTCGGGGGGATACCATATCACCAAAACTGTTTACTGCGCCTTTGGAATAAAAAAGCTTAGCCACTTGAGGTTTGCAAATTATATTGCGATAATAGCTGCTAGAATGGACGAGGACAAAGAACTTTTAAATCAGAACTTCTACCTTTCCTTGCTAGAAGGGGGATTGAAAATAAATACATCTAAAGCCCAGATGATGACAAATCTTGTAGTCGGCAAAAATATATGCTTAGGAACAAGATCCATAGACCAGGTCTTCTTCTTTGAGTATCGTGCCAAGTTTTAGGCATAGGTAGCTTCCATGACGATTTGCCGATATCTTTTTCTTCCTACGAATTCCTCTTTTTCCGTCGATCTTTCCGTTGAGTATCAACTGAATTATCCTGTATCTGCTTCCTCTCATTATATGCCCCAGATATTTGAGTTTTCTTCACCTTACTCTGTTCAAGACTTCTGTGTTTGAAATGTGTTGAACCCATGATACTCTGAGCATTCTACGATATAGCCACATTTCGAAGGCTTCTAATTTGTTCATCATGTTAACCTTCATAATCCAGGTTTCAAATCCATACAGTAATACAGGATATACATAACATTTTAGGAACTTAATTCTCAGCTGTAATACAGGATATACATAACATTTTAGGAACTTAATTCTCAGCTGTAAGTTCAGCTGAGAATTGCTCAGAATAGATCCAAGTTTCATAAATGCTCCTCTTGCAATTTCTATACGAGTTTTAATTTCTCTATCCGGATTTAGTGTCTTGTTTATCCAACATCCTAGGTATTTAAAATGGTTAATTTTGTTATCGGTTCATTATTGACAATTAGTTGTATAGCGCTAAGGACTTGTTTACTAACCACAAGTAACTTTGTCTTTGTTGTATTTATGCTTAGTCCGTTATTAGAGCATTTTCTAGTGACTGGATCTACAAGGAATTGAAGATCTTTGATGTTTTCAGCCATGATCGAGGTCTCATCTGCATATCTGATGTTGTTAATAGTTTCTCCCCCAATTCGAACTCCCCATTGCCCTTCCAAGGCTTCGTTAAAAATTATTTCTGAGTAAACGTTAAACAAAATTGGGGACAACACACAACCCTGTCTAACACCTCTTTGAATACAAATTTTGTCTGTTTCTTTGCCGTCTACCAGAATAGAAGCTTCTTGATTCCAATATAGATGTTGTAAAAGTCTATACAGCGTTCCACGTTAAGAAAATAACATTAGGCTTATGGAGATCAGTGTTGCCAAAACTCTCAGGCATGCGGTTTACTAGATTGTCGATATATTTTTCGAATTTCCATTTTCAATTAACATTTAACTGTAAAGTGAGAATAACAACTGAAGAACCACAAAGCCTGATTATCATTATGTAGTCTCAGTGAACGACATAAAATCGCTGACATACGTACACCGTATTATTTTAAGTTGCAATTAGTAATTAGATATATGCATTCCAAGCGGTCCGTTTATTTGCTTTTAAACCTTTAATAGCCGGCAAAGTGGATGATTTAACTAAGCAATATTTTCTACTGATTTCTATGATTCATGGTATATGATATTCTTACCGAAAAACAAATAAACTGTCGTTACTATAATTAAAATAAGATAAAATAAAATTATCTTTTGTAAATACTATTTATTTAATTAAAATCATTTTCCCTACTTTTCATCTCTTGTTTCGAATGGGCACTTTTGGTCAATTACGTTAAAAAACATTAATTTAATTCATGTCTGTGAAAACGAAAATACAAATTATAAGCAACCTTGAATCGTGCTTGTGTTCGTTCATCGTAGCATCGCTGCGCTTCTATCGTCCATAAGAAATACATGGCCCTATCTCCGCAATGTTATTTTCTTAACGTGAAACGCTCTATAGTCTACTTTTTTGTGTATATTAAACTCTTCGTGTTTTCTTTGTAGTTCTTCCATCTCACGACATCTCTGTTCCATCCAGGCCTCTTTTGCTCGCTTTACCTCGTATCTTATTTGTCGATATATTTCTCTATATCGAGTCTCATCTTTATTTTTACAATTTTTTCTTTGCTGTATAAGGTAATAGACCAGGTAATGGCCTAGAAATACTTAGGTCACGAGATCCGCATAGAAAAAGATAACTAAACAGTTGAGTTTCTCCGTTATATAAGGCTGACTTGGGCAACCTTCAGCAAGTTAAACCAAATTTTTAAATCGTTTGACGTACCAATATGTCTTAAAAGAAAAACTTTGAATCATTGTGTTTTGCAAGTGTTGACTTAAGGAGCGAAAACGTTGAATATGACAAGGAGAACAGTGGTCCGTGTGGCTCAAGGGAAGATGCTATTTTGAGCGTTTCAATACAAGACAAGATCCCAAACCGAAGATCAGGAGTGGCTGATGCTGTAGAGTGAACAGCAACACTGTAGTGGAACTGGGCCAAGTCACGTAGCTCGAATGACAAATAATAGATGAATAAAGCGGATACTGGAATGGGAACCAACAGATCATCCCTACCGAAGCAGAGGTTGTCCACCAACACGTTGGACTGACGATTTAAAACGTTGCCAGAAGAATTTGATGCAAGAGTTACAAGATCACTAGATCAAAATAGATGGAAAATTATGAGTGAGATCTATGTTTAGCAGTGGACAAGCGAAGATTGAGTGATGATGATTATGAGTCCCTGATTTGATTGGTGTAGTAAACCTTATATTAATAACTGTGGTTTTTTCTTATTAATCTTAGTGCTTCATGTTAGCCCAAATAGTGTCCTCACTGAGTATTGTTACGTTGAGATCAATATTAATGACAAAGATGAATGAAGCCTTGCATACTTCATTGATGATGTCAACTCACACTAACAGTAGCAACATCCCGGTTTGTTTACTTTTTGAAATTACTGCTCTGGCTGTATGAGCCTAACCAAACGTCATTCTTAATTTTGGTGTATTCGGGTGTATTGCTATATACGTAGATTGAAATTAAAAACTTGTTGCGCCTCTTTCACGTCAGACGAATAAAGTGTTCACTTGGTATTTCGCTGGTAATATTAAATAAATTTCGCTTTTACTTTTTTAGTAACAACATGGTCTAATAATCGTCGGCAAGCATCATAGCTATTCGAACTTTAGAGACGGCTTAGCTAAAGACCTTTTTTTATTTGGATTTGGAAACACCAGCATATTATTGCAACAGGCATGCTTAGATGTGTACAAACCTACATCCATAGACTAACAAGAAGTATCTGCATTTTGCCACTTAAGTGCTAACAAAAAATGGGGGAGCAATGAAAAGAAAGAGACGAGTGTCCACAAGAACAATATAGTTGAAAGCAGTAAAGTAAGGCTTGGAAGAAATTTGTGGGATAGTTTGGAAAGAAAAAACAAGGAATTAAAAGAAATAGAAAAAATATAATCAATAATTTTGAAGATAGGAGCATACAAGCTACATGAAAATATCACTAATACAAAAATTTACCATACAGGTGAACCATAAATTTTGCTAGTCAACGTTTTCGGAGTGGTTCGCAACCTATCCAATGGAAAAATCCATTAATTGGGTGTAACAGTTAAAAAAGGAAAATGAGGATCGCTTTGCAAATCGTCTTCAATGATTGGCCAACGTACTGGAGGCCGACAGGTATTCCATCAGATTCTGCCTTCACTTACTGTCTTACCATTTTTTATACTATTTAAGGCCTCGACAAACTCATCTCTTGTTATTCCCGGTATTAGTTTCTTATTTGGTATCGCGCATCTTCTGCCTCTCGTCTAGTGCTCTTTCTTTAGCAACTTTCTGAAGTACTCATACCATCTTTCATCTGCGCTCTTAATCTGATGCACGTGAGTCAAGTCCTATGCAGATCTTTACCTCGTATGTATCCTTATCTTTCTCTCTTTAAGAACTCTCACACCTCTTTCCAGCTCTTTTTTCTCCCTAACCTTCTGTTGCACTTTATCGTTCCAACACCAAGTTTTATTGTCTGCTTTGGCTTCCCACCAGTCATTTACTGTTGAAGACTTTTGCCAAAACCTTTTCGTTTAACTTAATCACTTTACCTTCTGATGTCCTACTCGCTTTCCTTTTCGTCTCACCTTTGTCTTTACTATACACTATCACCGATCGTTGTTGACTAGCCACACACTTACCTTTTATCACTTTGCAAATCTTAGTAATCTCTTTCAGCTGGCTTCTTCTACACAACACAAAATCTATCTGACTGTCCCTTTAGATAATTAACATACTCGTCTTTAGTCTTTATAAAGAGCGTATTAATCACAGCCAAATCCCATGCCACTGCAAAAACAAAACAATCGCACTATTTCCTTTGTCGTTTCCTAATCCTATTCCCCAACATTCACAAACTATTTCTATTTCCGTTTTTATTTCGTTTCTCTACCAATATGTTTATTCAAATCACCTTCGATAAAGCACTTTTCATTACAGGAATCTCGAGCATGTTACAATCAAGGACACTCCAAAATTCTTCCTTTTCTTGTTCTTTCTTCCCATTTGAGATTTTAAAGTTGCTTTCTCCCTGTCCTAGGGGATGTCTACCCACCAAGGCCACTATAACCCAAACTTCATAATGGTACCATCGTTCATACCTTTGTTGGGTGGCTACGCTGACAAATTTTCAATCTGGGGTTCTGGGGTTCACCGACTCTTGCTCTAATACACAACACACAATATATGCACATTTTTCTTCTTCTTTTTTTATATAGACATGACATTATCTGTTTTTCAATAAGCCTCCAGTAAGTTGTCGGTCTATCGTTTTCGTGATCTTCCTACTAATCGTCTTCCTATTGGGGAACCGATCGCCGTCTTTACATATAATACGTAAATATGTCATAGACAAACGCGTAATACAGAGACAAATATTAGACTAAAAGATCGAGGACCAAGTGAATCACTCGTTGAATTTGAAAAACAAAACGGTTTAATAAACTTAAAGGATATAATAACGCTTACTATTTTTTAACATAATCTTTTTTGAAAACGATTTACAGAGTCGAGATCGAAACGTCAAAACGTCAAACAGCAGTTAAAAATGTAATTTTCATTAGAATCAGTTGTAGCTTAATCCCATATAAACATAATATTTAACTTAAATATGCAACAAGAAAACATTTTTAGAACCTTTTAAAAAAATATATTCTATATCACTAAATTACACTAGTTATCTACCGTTACCAAAAAGATATAGGGTGTAAGATTTAAAAGCCAAATAATCATTTCGTCTGCCACCCTTATGCAAATATATTTCGAGTAGTTAGTGAAATTTCTCACCCCTTTATTCCACTAAATACTCCATTTTACACCTCTTTCTTAAGTTTTGCGTCCAAGTTCTGATCCCCGGTATTCACCGTTATTTCAATATTGTACAATTTGTCACATAGTATCTCGCCTTCTGTCTTTGCGACGACGAAAGGGTGAATTTTCACCCTGTTTAAGGCGATAACACTCGTGAGTTTACTGCATGGGCGGAACAATACATATTTTTGCAAATTGCTTCGTATTTTTTTGGAATCGTAAATAAATATAATAGTGTTTGCAAATGAATTTTTTTAGAATGAACTATTTTTTTTGTAGTATTTTTTACAAGAAAAAATTGTTAACTTCTATTTTAGTAAAAATTAATTATTCATTGCGGTTTATAACGTAATAGAGAACATAAGTTCCTAAAACATTTAGCAGAAACGATTTGAGGGAAAAAATATTACCATAAGTAAATAATTACCAGAAAAGCTTTAGTTTACTTTTAGTACTTAAAAAAAAATTATGAAACTCAATTTACAAAGACCAATTTAATGCTGAACTTATTTTTTTTACAAGTCAAATGTAAGTCTTTTCAATTTCGATATGTATTATACATACTCTATCTACTTAATTTTACAGCTCTCTACTTAACTCGATAGGTGCTTTGCTAAAGTATATTCATTTAGCAAATTCCCATCTGTAAACTCACGCACGTGTTGATATTCGCCCTCTCATTCGTCAAGAGGCTATTAAATATAATTTATTGCCTTAAGCCAGACGGATTCTCATTTTACAGGTCCAAACTTGCCAGTCTGTTTAAATTCAAATTGTATTTTTAGCATGTTGGTTTTTAGGTTATTATATTGTGTGTTATATGTTATAGTTATTGTTAAGTTATTTACTGGTCGTGTTATTTTTTCGAGTTTAGTTTAAGTGTTTAGTATTAAGTTTTATAGTATGTAGGGAACTTTTAGTATCCAAAAACAAAGTATTTGTTAACCAAAAGTAAAATTAGCTTGCGGTAATCACTTTAATAAAGGTAAGAAAAACCAATATTTTAATTTATGGATGTTTCGAAAAGTTTTATTTCCTTTTTAGTCCATTTATTCACGGTTTTTGCTGTAAATATTAAATAACCGCTTGGATTGACATAAAATTTGGCATATACATAGCTAACAGCAAAGAAAAAAGTGATATTATGCCGATGTGTGCTTTTGCCATAGGGGTTGAGTTTTACCTCTTCTCGGGTGTGAAAAAACATGCGTTCAAAATAAGTCCAGAATTGAATAAATTGAATAATTCTAAGCAACTTTTATTTTATACAGTTTTTGCACAAAGTCAATACTTATCGAGTTATTTGCGAGTGAATGTGATCATTTTTCAATAAAAAACCAAGTTTTTAAATGGTATTCCGCAAATAGCTCAAAAAGTAAGTATTTTATCAGCAAAAATATAACTTATAAAAAAGTTAAAAAAAATGATGTACTTATACCTATATGAAGTCTGTAGACTCAGTAAAAGCAGAGTTGTAGCTAATGAAAAGTAATTCAAATTTCAAATCGAATATTTCAACGAGAAATATCAAAAAAATGAAGCACTTTTCGGGGAAAACTCGCTGTCGGGGAAAATAAAGTGCTTGATTTTTTTTTATTCTTTCTCGTTGAAATATTCGATTTGGAATTTGACGAATAACAACCTACTTTTCATTAGCTACAAATGTGCTTCTGGCTTTATAAGCACACCATTTTTTTTTGCTATTTTATAAGCTATATTTTTGCTAAGAATATTTTTTCGATAAAATACTTACTTTTTGAGTTATTTGCAAAAACCGTCTAAAAACCTTGTGTTTTGATGTTGAAAAATGAACATATTCACTCGCAAGTAACTCGAAAAATATTGACTCAGTGAAAAAACTCTATAAAAAAAAGGTTACTTAGAATTAGTCAGTTTATCCAATTCCTGACTTATTTTAAAAGTATGTTTTTTTCACTCCTGAGAATGGGTGAAACTTACCCCTGGGTCGAAAACACACATCGGCACAATATAGCTTTTTTTATTTAACATGTTAGCTATGTGTATGCCAATTGTCATGTCAATGCAAGCTGTTCTTTGGGTTTTATCGTGAGTGAATGGAATATTTCTGGACTTGAAAAAGTATACAGAATGCAGTTTCATAACTTTACTGATATTTTCGATAATGCTGGTTTTATTACAATACATATTATTTTTCCCTAGGCTATTTTGACATTCTCTCAATCAACTAAGTACATTAAGTTATTGAAGATAAATAGAATAACAAAAATGTTAAGCACTGATACAGCCGATGAACTCCTTGAGATTGATTTAACCCTCACTCCACCTAAAAAAAAGACCAGTTAAGGGACATTTTGACGTTAAAACGAAGGAAATGATTATAAATGTATTTAAAACGGAAATGCAGGAGAACCCTATAATGTCGAAAAGTGCGATTTCTATTAGAGTAGCAGATAAAACAGGTACTGATATTGTTTCTCCATTATTTATTTTAGAGTGCGCATTTTCACTGTATTTAACAAATACTGTTACTTTTTATCTATTTTAGGCGTGTGTAGCCGTAGTGTACGCAATGTGGTTCATGAATACGAAATTACGGGAACATTGTCGACACCAAAATCAGTTGAGCATCGTAAAAGTATTGTTAACTCGCTGAATGAATTTGACAGGGAAGCAATAAAGAAAAATAATTAATCAATGATTTTTTCGAAATGAAATACCCACAATAGACAAAGTTCTGAGGGTTAATGAAGATCCGGTTTTGCCTAACCTCAAAAAAACTACTGTTACGATAAATAATGACGTATCATATGACTCAAAACTGTAAACATATTTATTGCTAATATCTTTTCTTTTCTAGTCATTTCGGCGAGACTTGTTTACCTGCCGGCAGAAACCTCTAGTCCCTTCGCTGAAAAACCAGTTTCAGCCGTCGACCGACCTCTCGTCTATTCGATGGGATCCCGTTCTAATGGAGAAGGTCATCGATCCTTCTAGATAACGGCATTTTATATATAAATGGGACATTTTATTTAAGGAGAACAGTTAATTTCTGAAGATCGCGTGCCGCCTTTTAAAATGTAACGTCCGTTGTATAATTGTTCGTGTAAGATAAATTAGTAATAAAGACTTTAATAAATTTGTAAGTGTTATAAATAGAACCTTTAATAAATAAATGAAAACAATAAATTAGACTTATAATAACCTAACACTACGTTTTTTAAATTATTGAAAGAAATAAATTTTAAGTTTCAACGTCGTCAGCGAAACAGCATTTTGATGGACCGGGACGAAATTGTCTTGTGAAGACGAGAATTTCTGATAAAAATTAAGTCCTACAGAAATGAAAACCGCAAAATTTACAACTTAGACGAGACTTGGCTAAACGCTGGTCACACCAAATCTAAAGTATGGGTCGACAATTCGGTGACGTGTTATAAACAAGCGTTTTTAGATGAACTTTCTACGGGGTTAAAAAATCTTGCAGGTAAATGTTTATGTGCTTTTTCATTCAAGTAATTTTTAAAATAATAAAATTTTCAGAAAAAGAAAAAAGACTAATAATCTGTCACATTGGCAGTGAAAATGGGTTTATTCGATAAGGATTGTGCGTGTTTGAATAAAAAAAAAGTGGGGACTACCATCAAGAGATGGACGGAAAGTCTTTCGAAAATTGGTTCAAAAATATACTACCCCGATTAGAAGACAACTCCATCATCGTATTGAACAACGCGTCTTATCATTCCAGAAAATTGGAAAAACTTCTAACTACTGCTTCTAGAAAAGCTGACATCTAAGCGTGGCTGAAATCAAAAAATATAGGGTTTGAGGACTCCATGTTAAAAGTGCTTTTGCTGGCTATCGTTAAGAAACATAAGGGACAATATAATAAATATATCATTAATGAGATATCAAAGAGGCAAAACAAAATAGTGTTAAGGCTGCCCGCATACCATTGTGAGCTCAATCCAATTGAGCTATCATAGGCTTTGATAGTTATTTGACGTTGAATGCATGGTATATATTATAATATTTAAAATATAAGGTAATGTTTTATTAATGAAATAAAAGTTTAATTTTTTTTAACCCTTTACGTTTTATCGAGCTACGATAGTGCCGTTATTTACCTAAATCATCTGCACCACTGTGCATATTGTCCTTATTCTTCCGTATTCTTAATACTTCGTAACACTGCAGCTATCCTTCTCCGACGTTAATCCTTTTCTTTCTAATCTCAGCTTAAAAGCTCTTTTGTTTTGTTTTAACCCCTTCGCTGCTCTCCTCGGCGTAACCTTTTAAGAAGAATACGTAGCGACACCCTCCACCCCCGTGTCCTATGTCGTTCTTTTTTAGCATTTGTTACTGGCGCGTTACTTCCTTATTCAGTGTAAAAAAGGGAAGGATGTAGGCTTTAAAGTTCTATTCTCATATTTGTATGTGTTTGTTGCGAAATTACAATCGATAAGAAATTGTTAGTGTAAATGTTAGGATGGATATGTCATAATAACAAATTTGTTAATATACAATCAAAAATCATATATTCGAAATTATTCATCAGCAGCATATTTGTTTATATCATGTATGTATTATGTATGTAATATACGCACATTAATTTTTTAATAATAAAATAATATTAATTAATTTTTAATACCAACTTTTTAGTGGTTGCATTTTTTATTTTGTTCACAGTTTCAACCTTGTAGGATAGTAGTGGGAATACAATAAGTTAGCTACTTTTTTAAACTTAAAAAGTTTTTCCTGTTATATGTTATAGGTTTGTCTGTAAATTTAAGATGCACGACAATCTATCAATATATTTGTTACGGATAAATCACAATTACAGTTTGAACAATGAGTACTCATGCGTAATTTTAGTGTGTCCAATAAGATCTTGACATTATTACCTGATCAAATTTAATTCTTGATACAATATACTATGGTTTAATTTCTCTTTTCACCTCTTTGAGTTTCCAATTTTACATTGCCACTATTCTTGAATATTGAATATATATTTGTTTTACCACTAGTCACTATTTTGCTTTCGATTATTGCGATTATCACTTTTTATTGCTTTCTTTGTATACCTGTCACCTTGGTGGCTACCTTCTATTCCAATATATGATGGAATCAATAGAAATTGGATATTTCTATTATCTTCTTTAATTTCATATATGTAGAAGTATTCTTCTTTGAAGGGCTAATTCATGACTAATTTAAGAGCTTAAACTATAGCATATATTCACCTGTACATCTTCTGTTTCGTGTGCCTCATCCTTTAAGAACGTTGGCGATCATCATGGCTCATTTTAGTCTATTTAGAGTAGAACTACAAACTTAACTAGATGCAATAAATAATGAATGAATTCAAATGGGACTTGACATCAACACAGATAAGACCAAATTTATGATAGTATCAAGGAGTCCAATAAATAATGAACAACTAACTCTTGAACTCTTGGTGGACAGCAAATAGAGAGAGTGACAAAATATAAATATCTGGGAGCTTACATCAACACAGAATTAGATCCAGACCAAGAGATCAGGGTACGAATAGAAATGGCAAGGGCAGCGTTCTTAAAATTCAAGCAATTGTTCTGTGACAAAAATCTGAATACTGCGCTGAGACTGAGGTTTGTTGAATGTTACGTCTAGTTCCAACTATTGTACGGGGTAGAAACATGGACGTTAACAGCGCAAATAGTTAAGAAGCTTGAAGCCTTTGAACTTTGGATATACCGGAGAATGTTGAGAATTCCATGGACTGCCAGGGTCACCAATGAGGAAGTGCTGAGAAAGATGGGTCGAGACAAAAAATTGTTGAGAACAATAAAAGTACGCAAGACTGCATACCTTGGACACATACTGAGGAATGATAAATATAGTCTTCTGCAGGTCATCATGCAGGATAGAGTCGATGGCAAAAAGGGAATAAGTAGAAAGAGGAAGTCATGGCTGCGAAATATTCGAGACTGGACAAACATGACTGTAGACAAATTATTCCACGTTGCAAAAGACAGAGAAACTTTTAGAAATGTGGTCGCTAACCTCCGTTAATGGGAGTAGTGCTGAAGAGTTCTATTGTTGATTTTCCACTCCACTGTTTTAAATTTTTCAACAAGTATGTGCGTCGTCTCCCCGGTCCTCTTTTTCCTTCCATTTTCTCTTGTATAAACAATCGCAATAACTCATATTTTTTATTTCTTAGTATGTGATCAAATTAGGAAGTTCTTTTTTTTTCCTTCATAACATTGCGTATTTCTTTTTTTTTTCTCTTCTCTCTTAATGTTTCCATATTTATCACGTGTTGTGTTCATGATATTTTCTACATTCTTCGATAACACCACATCTCAAAGCTAGCAAGTCTTTTTTCAGTTGCGACCGTAATTGTTTAGTCTTCAATCCATATAAAAGGGAAGAGAATGCGTAGCATATAGCAATAAAATAGCTTAACATAGGGTTGAAGAAATATAGTAGTGCAAGAAAATGAAAAATGCTGTGGAAAAGCTACGTGATACGTTATTATAAGAGTTGAGCGAGGCCCAGTCATATTACTTTATCTTTAGAAAGCATATAATAAAGTATTTTTAAAGATTGTAAGAGATATATGATAGAGTAAAAACCAATGTTAAGAGTGATGAAGCAGAAAGTGATCAATTTCATGTAAAATATTGCATCAGAGCTTAGTGCTAAATTTTGTTCTATTTTCAATATTACTGTATTATGTTATCTCTGCTATATTATCTAATTAGGCCTCCCCTAATTTCTTCCAGTGTGTCGGTCTTGAGCTTCCTGCAGCCTATTTCTAGCAATTTTTTGAACATCGTCTGTCCATCGTGTAGGTGGTCTACTTTTGCTTCTTCTATCTGCTAGTAGTCTCCACACTATAATTTTTTGGATCCCCGCCTGTCTTTCATTTGGGCCACATAACGTGCACAGTTCCATTTCAGCCATGCTATACGCTCTATGACATCTGTTACGCCTGCCTTTCTTCTTACTTCTTCGTTTCTAAGTGTTTATGTACAGAAACACAGAAAAATTCCAAAGTGATATCGTTTATATGCTGACGATCTAAAAGACACGTAGTGTCGTAAAAAGAACTACTATAGTATACCGTTTTTAAATAAAACGAGCGGTTCTAATTTATGTATATATATTTATTTATAAGTTTACAGTACAATAATATCTTCTCAACTAACTTCAACTCATAAAAGCCCTGCATAAAGACAAGTTATTATATACTAGAATATTCTGGAATAGTCCACCTCTATTCAATTGCATTATCGCTTCGATTCCATCCCGGTCAATACATCCGGAACCTTCTAGAAGGCAAATCATCGTCGTCTCGAGATGCAACCGTTATATGGGCTACGTCGAAATAAGTAAGTTCGGTACAATAGTATTGATATCAGCTGAGAAACTCAACAGTTTTGAATATTTCTTCTAGTGTTTATTTTCTTGGGGCGTTGAAGATCACATTGGTCTAAATAATTTTATCAAATGACGGATGTGTCTAAAATGGCTGGTTTTTATATTTTACTGACGTAAAGAGTTGGATTATTTTCCAATTCACTTTAAGATTATTAGTCCAGTTAGGATAGCATTTGACCTTGCATAGCAAGCTGCCCCAAATTTTATTATTCTAACTTTTAACAGTTGCCATCTTTATTTTAAAGTTTAACCGTTTTGCTCGATATCTCCGCCATTTTGGACTTGTCTACAAAAATGGTAAGGACTGAAATTGTTGCAAATGCGATTTCTTACAATTTATTTTTTACAATTTTTTTCGTGTGGCCGATATTTTCCGAGCTAGGGAAAAAATATTAGAATGTGATGATAAATAATTATAGAATTATCTCGTTTCTTATTTTAACTTTACGACATGAATGTACACAAGCAAAAATGAAGAGAATAATATTTTATACAACTATGATATTCTTCATTTTTTTGCCAAAATCAGTATTTAAAGTCGTAAGTTCGTTCTTGTTTATGGTTTGCTGCTGACGACGTAACTGTATAGGGTTCTCTAGGCTTAGTACCTTAAATATTGATTTCAACACAAAAATGAGAGAAAACAAAATTGTATAAAATATAAATCTATCCATTTTTGTTTATGTACATTCATGTCATAAAGTTAATAATAAACAAGATAATTCGATAACTATGCTTTTCTTATCCCCTTCCAATATTTTCCCCCTTAACTCGGAAAATATCGACCGCACGAAAATAATTGTGAAAAAGAAATTATAGGAAATTGCATTTGCAACAATTTCAGTCTTTACCATTTTTGTTGAAAATTGCGGAGATATTGAGCAAAAATTAGCTTTATTGAGGTTTTTTATTTTAAAATTCAAGATGGTGCTAACGCAACGGTTGGATTCAGTCGCGATTTTAAATGTATAGTTTCCATATAAAACCCGACCGCAAGTACTCCAGCTTAGTCAACATTAGTTGAGCAGGTAAGTATTCAGGTAAAATTGAAGCTACTGTGGAGTGTCGTTATCTTGTTTGTATAATAAATTTCTGGTAATATAAAAACGATTAAAAAATCGTATAAAATTATAAAAACGATTAGAATACATTTTATTTCATAAAGTAGTAAACATTTTAACAGTGAGTTTCACTATCAATGGTTGATCTTTTAATGACCACAATAAATTTGTTGATCGTTAAGTATTTCCTGGAATAATTATACAGGTTCCCTCTATTCTGTATAATTTGTAAAAGTATATAAAACCGATGAGAAATTTTTAAATTTAAGGATGCCGGTTCTACCAAATGTATTGACGAAAGTTATAAGGACTTAATAAAACGAAAAATTTACACAATGTACGAAGTACTTGTCCTAGTCTTTGGAGGATTTTGTCTAAAATGGGCTTCAGATATCGTACAATTGACAAAAGGCAAGTGCTTATGGAGTCCCATCGTTTACAAAAGTGGCGTTGTTGTGTAACTGTTCAGTGGAAAACGGAAATCTTGAATTCTTCCAGTTACTTGTTGCTAAAGATTATTTGGACTTCCCGTAGTTTTAGTAAAGAACACAAGACCGTAAATTGAACTATTTAATACTTCCATGACACTATAGTTTTTGCCGATAATCTGAATGACTTACAGATATTAACAAATTGCATAACAGAAGTCAGCAACAGATACGGACTAGCTCTTAACATAAAGAAAACCAAATTGATGACAATTAGTAAAAAACCAATACTAAACGCTCAACTTACAAGCAACCAACAGAATATCGAAAGAGTCGAGCAATATACATATCTAGGCACCAATTTAAATAGCCAATGGGACCACTCAACAGAAATTAAACAGCGAATAATAAAAGCAAAAGTAGCATTCGTTAGAATGAGAACCATTTTCAACAGTCGAGACATATCATTAAAAACAAAATGCCGTCTATTGAACTGCTACATATTCACAGTTCTGCTCTACGGAATGGAAGCATGGACACTGACTGTTGCATCTATGAATCGGCTCGAAGCTTTCGAAATGTGGTGTTATAGGCGCATCTTACGTATATCCTGGGTTGACAGAGTTACTAATGTGGAGGTCCTGCGTAGAATGGGGAAAGAATGTGAAATTCTCATGACCGTCAAAACTAAAAAGTTGGAATATCTAGGACATGTAATGAGAAATCAAGAACGTTACGGCCTTCTCCAGCTGATTCTCCAAGGGAAAGTAAATGGTAAGAGAGGACCGGGAAGAAGACGCATTTCCTGGCTTCAAAATTTACGAAAGTGGTATAGCACGACTACCACTGAACTGTTCCGCGCTGCAATAAATAAAGTAAAGATAGCCGTGATGATCGCCAACATCCGGAACGGATAGGCACTTTAAGAAGAAGAATACTTCTATGTTAACGTTATAATATGAAAAAACTTAATTGTTTGTAATAATGAAAATAAAAAATATTACAAATATATTAATATTATAATATTATACTACATGTTGTTACTTCGATGAATTGAAACAGAATGCGTATGTCTGAGGAGGGTTGGTTTTACCATCTTTCCGTTAAGAAGTAACGGGACTTCTTACTTATCTTCCCTTAGCGACAAGCTATCGCCAAGCCATGCTTGCGCCGTTCCAAAGACGACAGATCCGTCGTCAGGCCATTTAGATTTTAACAGGCGTACTGAATATATAACTTCCATAAGAAAGTACCGTACAGAAGATCGACCAATAATTTATCTGAACGAGACATGGTTTGACACTCATGAAACACCATCCAAAGGATGGTCCGATTCTTCCAACAGGTGTCAAACAAAAGCTCCATAAAACAAAGGGAAAAGAATAACAATTTTACATGCAGGATCAGAAAATGGTTGGGTCCCAAATGCCTTATGGCTTTTTGCAAAGAACATTAAAGACTCCTGCGTGGACTACCATGAGGATACAATGGCAGAGCTTTTTGAGCAATGGTTGAAGAATTGTCTTATACCTAACCTTCCTCAAAATAGTGTGATAGTAATGGACAATGTCCCTGTTACCAAAGTCGTCAATTACATAAGTCTCCAAGTGCAAATAACACGAAAATTGAAATTCAAAACTACCTGTTAGAAAACGATATATATTTTGAAGAAAGTTATTTAAAAAATGAATTGTTAGAAGTGTTAAAATCATTTTCTATTAAAAAAGTATGTTTGTGACACATTGGCCGAGGACATGGGACATACAGTGTTACGGCTTCCGCCCTACTATTGTTTATTTAATCCCATAGAGCATATGTGGCACCAACTAAAGTCAAATGTTAGGTCACAAAATGTTTCTCCCACTTTAAGTGGTATTGTAGTCGAATTAATAAGGAAATGTGTTGATGATATCTCCCCAGAAAGTTGAAAAAATTCAGTACGCCATGTAATGAACGTAGAAAATTCATATGTTACTTTGAATCACATAATTAAACCAATTGTTATTAACCTTGAAGAGGATAGCGGCAGCGAAACAGAATTAGGTATTTAGGGATTCATAAATATATTTTGGTTATTTTGGGTATTTTTTTTTGTAAATATTAACTTGTATATATTTTTCTATATTTTTTTTTTCAATTCATCTATTTTTTGTACATTATGTATTCGTTTGTATGTATATACTGTAAATAGAACTATTATTACTGTATATTTTTATCGATATCCGATTAGGAAAGTGTGAAGGAAAGTGTGAAGGAAAGTACCTTTCTGAATTTAAATCCATATACTACAATTATTCACGTAGAACAAAAAACTACTTTCTTCATGTTAAAAATTGTTCAATTATCAAGTATATTCACTTGAACAACCTGAAAATACCATATGAAATAATTTAATAAATTTTTATAATCGTGTATTACACAGCTACCAATGAAATATATTAAATAACAAACTTTCTGAAGTGCGACCCTGTGTACTTCGGTAGTTTATTGAGAGACTCTTGTATACACAATAGGATCAACTCAGGTAACCATTAAGCACTCAACCATTTTTCGTGAAACAAACTATACACTACTATTGACCCCACTAAAGGTAGGCATAATAAAATTTGGGGCAGCTCGCCATACAAGGTTAGGCCTTTTTTTGTCTAACCCGACTGGACTATATTGCAATAACGAATCCAAGATATTTTAAATATGTGTTTCCTATCAGGCAAATTTAAAAAATTGTTAGTTTATACTGATTACCTTTATATAAAAGTATACGGGTTATTTATAAAAAAATAAAATACAATAAAATTGATTTTGATCAATTTCACGTAAAATCGTTTTTTCAGACAACCAACTCTTCGTCATCGAGTACAAAGAAGAATATTCATAAATATAAAGGGGAAACCTCTACGGTCTTGTATTTTGACATGTGCAATCAGACCAACGAATGGGAACAAATGTTGACTGATGTACTCGTCGACTGTCGGTATATTGTGAGATGTTTTGTGAGACGGTGATTGTTGTTTTTCTTTGGGAATTGCATGCCGCACGCTCTTCTAAAAACTTACGAGCTGGGGTTCCAACATTTTTTGTTTGGCTAAAGAGAGGCGGTAAAGGGTATGTGTATTTAAGTTGCATACAGAGGTGGCAAGTAGTACAACGCCAAGACCATTGCCAACACGGAAATGCAAATCGGCACTTACCCGCTGATAAAATCTAAAATATATTCTGAATAATGGTATAAATTGAGGGTATATTTTTCTCCTTTCTTATTTGGTTTAAAATATTGTAAAATATTTTATCTTTTATATGTATTAAATGTAAAAGACAGATTAGGATACTATATTTTGTACTAGAGAAGCCTGGTTCGTCGTGATTTTGATTCAATTTCCTTTTAGTTTGATGTCCCCAAGTATTTGTTATTTCTTCAGAATAAATTATCAATATGTAGCTAGTTAATTTGTATGGTGACACAAAATGGCCTCTATTTAAACATATACTAAATTATAACGCGAAAAGAAGAAAAAATATAGGATGCTCCTTGAATTTTGATGCAGGGGCACGAAACAAATGCTTTAACCCTGGAATAACCCTACAAATCTCTTAATGTTCCATGGTCTAAACTATCTTCCTTGCTTAATATTTATTTCTGAACGCAACCTATTTGAAAGGTATGAACTGTTTTTATGAGAAGATAAAATTGTTTTACTATTTTTCTTACAATTTCATCATATTTTCTCATCATATATATATATATATATATATATATATATATATATATATATATATATATATATATATATAATGTTATGGATCAGTTTATCGATCAGAAATAGAATAAAGAGTTTTTTTATTATTTTAATATACCGCGGGTATATAAGTTAAAATACAACTCTGTACTTATTTGTAATAGTTAGAATAAGAGAAAACATTGTTCCGTGACGGGACCCTGACATGTTTTTCCGTGAAAGACTGAGTGAATAGTGAAAGGACAATGGAACCCGTATAATTATAGATTTAGGAATAAACTTGTAATTGTATTTTGCGGTGGGCATTTTTCGAAAGTAAATAAGAATTAGATTTAGATATGAGATAACAAGAATTTGGAAACTTATTTCTGTTGAAAAAGGCAAAATTGTTAATGGTTTCTGAAAAGTAATTTGAGTGAAAGTAGTTTATTTGTTTTAAATATCATGTTGGAAATTTTCTAAATCGAAAATAAGTGGGAAAGATGAATGCTTATGATTGGTTAAAAAGGAATGGTAGGAATGAGAGAGTTGAGAAGGTTGTCTGGGAGAGATTGAAAGAATTATTATGTTACCGGCAGACCAGAAGAGAAGACGTGTTTTCGTGTAGTCAATCTGAGTACCAGTGTTTTCGTTTGTTAGTGAAAAAGGTGGAAGCTGAGAGCAGATCAAAATCGAGAAGATTAATTCCTCTTTTGAGTCTGCATAGTCCATGAGATATAATTGAGAAAGAAAGGAGAATTTGTGAATAAAGAGTACCGGTCAAAAGAGACTTGGGCTTGTGTTTTCGGAACAGTAGTTTGCTGGTATGCGGTTTGGATCGATGCTGAGAACGGGAAAGATTTTATGGTAGCCGGACATAATCAATCAAGGAAGGAACTGTGGTTTGATAGAGAGGAGACACCATTGGTGTAAAAAAATAAAGGTCAGTCAAATAATTTGAATGAAAGAAAATTTTAAGATATTCTAAAGATAAAATCAAATATAAGCATACGAACTAAGATTCCAAGTTTCAAAGAGTTATTTTTTTGTGAATAAATTATATTTTTATATGGTCATTTTTTTTAGTAGATATTATTATAAAACAGATCAATAGATAGTTTGTAATTAAAATTAAATTTAGAGTATAGGAGTTTGTTGCGAAAGATAATTGCCCACAAAAGTTATTTATCAATATTCATCGTATTGCTTATTGAAAATAAATAATAATTTGTGTGCATATTTATGTTGTTTTAATGTTAGTTCCGTTTCCTGTTCTATCCCGATTATGAGCAACTAGGAGATACCGAACCCACTAGAAGAGATATATAAAGTAAACTGAGAGTAAAATTAAAAAGGCACCCTGAGAATTTTTAATGGTAATTGATTTGTATGACTCTGCATAAATTAGTGAATTAATTAATTAAATAATTGGAATAATTAAATTAGTGTTAATTAATAATAAAACATCATAAAGCAGATCACAACAATATATATATATATATATATATATATATATATATATATATATATATATATATATATATATATATATATATATATATATATATATATATATATATAATGTGTGTTAGTCTGACTAAAACTCGAGAAAATATGATGAAATTGTAAGAAAAATAGTAAAACTATTTTATCTTCACATAAAAACACTTTTCATAAAAAAAAGTAAAAAGTAATGGCATGTCTCGCAAAACAGAAAACCAGAAATGGTATATAGATGGAAGGCAAGCGTATATACGTATTTCTGACTATTGGTAGTCTTCAGTACGGTGCAGCCAAGTTAGAAAAGGAGCATATTAACTTGGGAAAGGATCACTACTACAGGAGCAATGCAACCAGTTTGTGGCATTAGAATTAGAAGACCCTGATGGTTTCTAGGGCAACAACTAACACCAACTACGGAGGAAGCTACAGCTACCAGGGGAAAGGAATGCCAAACGTTGAAACGTTTAAAACAAATGGAAAAGGATAATGCGAGTGAATAATAAAAGTAAAAAGTAATGGCATGTCTCGCAAAACAGAAAACCAAAAATAGTATATCGATGGAAGACAATGCCATTACTTGCCAATATCGATGGACGCAAATATAAAATATAATAATGGACAAAATACATTTTAAAATTTAGGTAAGGATAGTAAAACTTAGTTTATTTCATGACATCTTTTGATGGTGTGTTTTAACTCTGATACAGAGAGAACAGAAAGAAAAAAAACAATATGATTAAAATTGAATTAGGTGTTCTTAATATTGTATTTCTTTTCAAGAACCAAGAGGCCCATATTGAGTAGTTTTAATTTTTAATTATTAAACCTGTCTTAATGGTATGAAATCAGTTATGCACACAGGTATAATGATACGTTTATATCTAGATGTAAATATTTATTTTATTTTTGATGTTTTTCCAGTAAATAACAATAAATGTTGCTCAGTTTATCTATGTCAGACTTTTTATTTATGCAAGACGTACTAGATTTTATGAAATACATTTCCAAGAAAACACGTTTTGAATGGTTTTTTTTCTTTTTGCCAAAATACAGGAATCTTCGAAATTAAACTCATGTTTCATGTATGTATATATATATATATATATATATATATATATATATATATGAATTAAATGGCCAAATATATGGCCTAGGAGGACAAATTCGTTAAACTTCACTGATACAAATTCAAACTCGGAAAGTCCAACGAATGTCTCCCAAAACTTCACTACAACAGTAGTTAGCTTACAAAGGCGCCACCTGCTTTGGCGGCTGTGAACGAAAACCATATGATAATATCGTTTTCTGTATCCTCTGCGCTATGCGAAATGTGTAAAAGATTAAATCTTTTAGCGAAAGCTGCTATCGCTTTATTGAATTAAATGGCCAAAAAGCTTTTACACATTTCGCATAGCGCAGAGGATACAGAAAACGATATTATCATATGGTTTTCGTTCACAGCCGCCAAAGCAGGTGGCGCCTTTGTAAGCTAAGTACTGTTGTAGTGAAGTTTTGGGAGACATTCGTTAGACTTTCCGAGTTTGAATTTGTATCAGCCCAAGTATCTGATGAGGCTGGGATAGGCCGAAATGATTATAATACTTTATTGATACCGATTCGAGCACGGGAAGTTTAACGAATTTGTCCTCCTAGGCCATATATTTGGCCATTTAATTCAATAAAGCGATAGCAGCTTTCGCTAAAAGATTTAATCTTTTACATATATATATATATATATATATATATATATATATATATATATATATATATATATATATATATATATATATACATATATATATATAAGAGTAAGAAAAAAGAAGTATTTGTGACTCGTTTTGGAAAAAATATATAAATATGTTTTGGATGGGTTGGAGTCAATAAAAAGGGCTATTGGCTAACTATTTTTTATCTCGAGCTTTCAATTGTGTTCTCGTTATCGCTAAAACGATAAATACACAATATCGATGTCCCTGTAAAGAAAAATGCCACGAGAAGATTGACCCTGAAAGAAAAAGAGTACTATTTTCCAAATTTTATGGATTATCAAATTTCAATTTGCAAAGCTCATAACTGTGTTCACTCGTTAATATTGTAATTAGAGCAGGATCATGTAAACAAATGCAAAATGCAAACAAATCATTTACCAGATATGAACGGAAAACAAATTCGTATTTGCAAGTCATTTTTCAAACATGTCCTTCAAGTATCAGATGGACGTCTCACAAGGGTTTTGAAAAATAAATCAGTTGGTGGTACACCCCCTATTGACAAGCGAGGTAAACATGTCCCAAAAAACAAAACCCTTGAGCTGAAAGAAAATGAAATTTATTAATACTTTTCCAAAATAAAATTCACACTACACCAGACAAAAAGTGATTTCCACCTGATTTGAATTTGACAATAATGTATTCCGAATATAGAAAGAAAGTCAGCGAATCTGTTTTTAAACACATCTTCGAAAAAATATTCACTGATGAGTTCAACTTATCATTCCATGCTCCTATAACAGATTCACGTAAGAAATGCGATAATTTCAAAGTAAAAATAGAGGCTTGTGAAAATAGTGAACATTCCAAGAAAGCCGAACTTACCACTGCCAAGGAGCTTCATTTAAAAAGAAGCGAAAAGTGCCATGAATAATATGAAAATTGATATACAGTATGCAAAAGAAAACAATGACACCACAGTAATTATATTTGATCTGATGAAGACTCTTCTTGATTCATCTTGTGACCGAGCTTTCGGCTTAATAGAAAAGTATAAAAGGTATTTCTCAAAAATATACATTCCGGAGCATTGGAACACCGTAATAACAGCAGCGAGAAAAAAGAATCCATTCAAGGTAGTACAGATGAAACGAGACGATTTCATATCGACGAAAGCCTTAGAAAATAACATTAAGAACAGAAAGATACACGTTGTTAGGTCTAAAGTAGAGTGGCTAAAAATGCAGTGGATGCTGTATAGTAGGATGCATCCACTCTTGATGTATTTTAAATATTCGAATAATCCAGAAGTCCTTTTTACTGAAGTTAACTTCAGTAAAAGGAATTCTCAAGATGCTGCTAACCTAGAGCTCGAAACACTCTATCCGGATGGAAGAAAAATCAATCCTGAAAAAAAGAAAGACCTTCTGTGTTTACTAAAATATGTTCTTCCCGTCTATCATCAATTCTACCACCAAGTAGCAGACTCTAACACTGTAAGAAATGAAATAGACGGAGTAATGAGCGATTTTTCAGTGGAGTAGTGTATAATGAAAACATTTAAAAATAATAAAAGTGAAAGTTAGATTACAACTTAAGTAAAAAAACTAGCAATAACTTTAATTTGTAATTTTTCAGTTTAATAAAAGTCATTATCTCTGGTATATTACATTTATTTCTATGGGATGGGTTGTTTTCATACCCGATGGACTTTTATTGACATGCTTGTCTCAAACAGCCAATGCCAAAGTGGCGAACTGTTAAAAAAATTACAAATACTTACAAAATTAGTATGCGGCTATATCCCATTACAATCTTAGTAATTTTTGAAGTATTATGCTGCGAACTAAGCAATGTCTTTAATATTTACTTAATTTTCTACATTAACTCGAAAATTTCACTAAACTATTTTGGCCCATATCTCTAGTTTGGATTTCTATCAGTTGGGCCACTCTGGTTCTGGTGGCCTGAATTATTAACTCATAGATGCATTTTAATAAAATTTGTATATAATATAGTTAAATATTAGTAAGTATTTTATTTTTTTTTTTTTTTTTTTTTTATTTTTATGGCTTCGGCAGTTTGCCATACAGCCAGTTACATGATCTTTTAATCTCATTAGGTACAGTAAAAAGTTTTTGAGTTATTTGCAATCGAATAGACTAAAATAGATAAATTTACAACATTTAACAAAAAGGAGAGAAAAAATATAAATAATACATACACATATATATCCATAAACATATACAATTAACATGGGTCACTCGTTTTACGTCCAGGGGACCATCAGGACATTATAATATATAACATACACAGAACTAGGCCACGGTAAATAGGATTAAACATATAAATTAGAGAAAACAAAGGTAAAAAGTAAAAACCAAAAGTAAAAAAAAAGTTTTTTTTTAGTACCTGAAACTAATAGATCAACAACAAACAAAATTAGTTTGTCAGTTAAAAATATAAAAATGACAGAAATTTTACAAAAATACTCTTCTATAGAAACATACTAAATGTTATAAGCATTTCTGATGCTACACAAAAAAATCGTATCCCCAATATAAAAGTGTACATAGCCAATGAAGTGGAAAGAAAGATAAAATAGTAAACGGGATCCTTGCCACATATGAAATCCGTTGTATGACATTTGAGTTTGACGTCCCTTCTGGGAGCTGTTTACTACACCAATCTCGCCCCGATCTGTTCCGCGTTGCTCGGGGCTCAGCGAAAACAAATTTAAGTGCAAATAAATTGAAAACTGTCGTCTTTTATGGTGCAATGGCTTTCCTTCTCTTAGACCGAGGTACATTTTGTTTATTAACTTGAATATGAGTATCGCATCGCGCCTTTGAATGAATATTTTGGGGATGTGGGACGGAATTACGTTTTGCGTTTACTGTGTTACGGAAATTGTTAAAATTCGATATGGTTCAAAATTTGGTAAACATTTTTTAGTGTTGTTTTACATTTAAACATGTAGTTTATTTATAATAAGTTTAATAAGTTAGATTATAATTATATATTGTTATGCTATGTAAAATTGAAAATAATATTGGTTTGCTCTTAATATATTTCAAAGTACAAAATATAATAATTTAAGTAATTCAACTAATAAACTATAAAAGATATTTCGAAGAAATAAAAATCCATTATCCTGGATGACCTGTAGTAAACAAAATTTAAGATATGCATAAATTATTTTCTTTGTAAAATATATTCGAGTGACGTGAGTGAGCTTAAGTGAAGTCATGAACAATGCGAGCGGGTTTTCCAAATGGACTTGTACAGTGAATAAGACAATAGAATAGAATATTTAGAAATTATATTTCTCCGTTAGTTCTTAAGAATTTGTAGAAACCGATTAGCATGTTAATAGTTTTTAGGAAATTTATAATTGTAGGTAAAATTGTTATTTGTTATCTAAATGAAGAAATGGGGATACGTATGACGAGCTTTGATTGGAGGAGATTGAAAAAAGTGGAATAGATATGTAAGAATGAGAGTTTAGCTAGATTTTTGAGGAAAAAAAGATAGTCAGTTGTTTTCCAAGGGTGCAAAGCGAACAGTCGTTGTTCTCTGGTGGTTCCCAAGTGATAGTAAGCATTAGAAGTGACTGTTTGTGAGTTTTCTTGGAGTAAGTGTATCTGACGGAAGCTGATCCAGTAAAATATTGTAAGTTATACTTTTCTACTTATATATTCCAAGAGTCACTGTTCAGGGGTCGTATTTTCGAATTCAATCGAATTTTTTCGTATACGGGTAAACTCGACTGAAAAATTTCGTGTACGAATCTGAATGTGTATTTTTGAACGTCCTTCGAAATGTTATACGTATACGAGAAGAATTTGCACCGGCAACACTGCACATTCGAACAAGTAAAACTCAAATAAAAAAAAAAGAAGAATAATTGGCAGTTTTACTTAACATATTTTACGGTTTTGTCATCTAAAACAATTCGTTTCTTGTAAATTAGCTCAAAGGAGTAAAAAAAGGGCATGAAATATGGTAGTTCAGTGTCGGCCGAACAAAAAAAGAGCCATTTAATCCTATCAACTTCATTGTGAGGGGATTTGTTAATCTGTACAATTTTTGAAATTGTACATTAGAATAGTTCTCTAGAAGGTTAAGAAAGGGATGGTAAACTCTACCTTTCTGTTCCGCTAATATTTCCGCCTCTACAAGGGCATTAACTAGATCTCTTTCTTTGAAAAATTATTTAAACCAGCTATTGAAAACAAAGTTCAATGTAAAAATATTGTATACAACAACGATTAAAAACGATCAGCAGAAATCTTATCTGACTTTCACGGGCCCAATGACAACTGAAATAACAATTACTTTAATCGTATACGAGCATCGATATTCGAATGGTTAAGACCCATTCGAGTCGCCGTATACGAAAAAATTCGTACACGCAGTGTTCGAAAATACACAAAATTGGATTTCGAGCGAATTTCTTCTAATTTCGTATGCGAAATATGCTCGAATGAATTCGAAAATACGACCCCTGGCCGGAACGAGAGATTCAGTTTATCGAGAGGAGAAGAGGCTAGCATTTTTTGAACGATACGTGCATTTGAAGGAAATCATTAAAGACGAGAGGCTCGCAATAATTTGTTGTAAGATTGCTGATTACCTAGGGAACTGCTAACAATAGATAGTGTAGGCTACAAGGAACAAGGATTTGGACAACTCATCATCAGAGAGATATTTTTTTACCATTCGTCAGTTTTTCTTTATTAACAAAGTTTTTTTAATTGCTTTAGAAAAGATAGAAATATTTTGATCAAAAGATTTAGAACAACAATTTTGATTTGAAATTTTAATTTATGTTGTATATAACATTAATTTTTGAAAGTTCACGTACGTAGAATAAAATTTTGATAACCATTATATGAGATATTTTTTGTTAAAGATATTTGAGTGTGAATTTTATTTCAATATATAATGTATTGTATCATATACGAGTATGTTTTATTATTCCGGTATTCTTTGGACCTTACCTATCATATGTAAAGTATAGATATTGAAGCACGAATATAACCCTGAGATAAGAGAATTAAATAGTGTGATAAAATCATAATTGCATCATTTAAATAAGTTTAATTAATTAATTAATTAGCTAATTAATTGCTTGGCGCACCTCTGACTTTTAATATCACATTAATATATATATATATATATATATATATATATATATATATATATATATATATATATATATATATATATATATATATATGTATATATACAGGCTTCTTCAGCCTGTATTCACCACTGCTGGACATAGGCCTCTTCCATTTGCTTCCATTGATTTCTACTCTTGGCAATTCTCATCCACTGCTTGCCTGCGACTTGTTTGATATCATCTGCCCACCTCTTCTGTGGTCTGCTACTCCTTGCCTGTTTTCTCTTGATCTCCAGTTTGTTTATCTCTGTGTTCATTTTTCGGGAATATCTCGGGCAACATGTCCGACCCATTGAGACTTGAACCTTGCTATACGTTCTGCGACATCAGTAATCTTTGTTCTTTCCCGAATGTCGATATTTCGAATACTGTCTCTCAAACTAATCCCTAGCATGGCCTTCTGCATCGCTCTTTGGGTTGTACTGAGCTGCTCTAAGGTTTTCTTAGAGTCTAGGGTCTTGGAAAAAGAAGATACTCACGAAGTCAGGTCCAAGGAAGTATTGCTCAATCTGTCCCACAACAATTAAACGAATGACGACCACTTGTTGCCCGAAATGCAAAAAACCTATTTGCGGAGAACACCAGATTATGCAGTGTCAAAACTGAACGTTATTGACACTGGATGTTATTGAATATGTTATTCAAGAATATGTTATTAGTAAGAGGTTTTTTGTGTATTTCTGGTTACAACAAATATTTTGTTAATTTACCTCTGTTCTTAAATTTGTTAATTCAATATACGTAAATTTTACGTGTTAAGAGTATTAAGCGTTTTATTACGTACGAGAGTGTTCTAGGGTTAACATGCATAACTTTTAGATACACTAAATAGATAATTAAACCGACCTACTAAAAAAACTTTCGTGTATTATGCCAAACGTTTTCTTACCTTTATTTTTAAGACGTTCGTAGTTTTTGTGTAACTAAAATCAATACCCTTTTAGATGATTGATATTAAAATTTTAGCATTTCTCTCGACATTTCTTGAACAAACAACTCCGAATGAGGGCATTATTAAGGAACATGAAATGCTACTTCATCGCTCTACCGTCTGAATGTGTAATTGTTTCTGTAAGATTTAAGTGAGTTGGTCAACAAAGTTTAAATTATAAATGTGAAAGATGTGAAAAAAATAATGAAGAATTTAATCTAGGTACTCAATGATAATATACAGTTGACTAAAAATAGTTAGAACACCTTATTATTTGTATACAATATTAAGATTGAATATTGAACATTTTTTAGCATAATAATACATGGTTTTTCTTCTTCTGTTTATATAGACATTGCTCTGTCTGTTTTTCAATGTGCCTCCAGTAAGTTGTCGTTCCATCATTTTCGTGGTATTCCCACGTAACATATTTCTATTGGGGAACCGTTTCTAGTTCTTTTTACTACTATTTAGTGTCATTCGGCTTAGATGTCATTATTGATCTGATGACTGTTTTGTAAATTCTGCCTTTCATCTCTTGCCCGATATTTTTATTTCTCCGTATTGTTTCATTCAGGAATCCAGCTGATGAGTCGAGAAAAGCTGGGAAAAAATTAAAGCAGACGTCTTAGTCTCAACTAAAGAAGCTCTGGGCTAAAGAATGGTAGATAAAACCTCGTCTCAACCAAAAGCGAAAACCTCTGTGGAAAAGTGCAAGGAAATGAAAAAAGCTTACCTAAAGGGCATGTTAAATAAGATGCATTAACAATACGAAGATTACAAAAGATTAAACATCTGCACTTGTAAGAAGAATTAAAAATGAGCACTGGGACTGCTTCTCAAAAGAATCGCAATTTATTGGCTGTATTTATTGGCCGAATTCTAATTTTATTGGCTGTATAGAAGACTATTGGATATTTTATGGAAAATTTCAGAATGTAATATAGAATAACTGTAATATTGTACAACATACTCTGGAAGAACTAACCGTCTAATTGGGAGGCCACACAAGCAGCCCATAGATGCCATCGATGCCATAAGTATCATCCACATTTTATTCATTTTAAAGCATTAGCAGGGTCGATTGTCGATTGTTTCCTGTTTCAATTTAAACTCGGAAAGTCCAACGAATTTCTCCCAAAACTTCACTACAACAGTAGTTAGCTTACAAAGGCGCCACCTGCTTTGGCGGCCATGAACGAAAACGATATGATAATATCGTTTTCTGTATCCTCTGCGCTATGCGAAATGTGTAAAATATTCAATCTTTTAGCGAAAGCTGCTATCGCTTTACTGATTTAAATGGCTAAAAATATGGCCTATATTGAATTTGTATCAGTCCAAGTGTCTGATGAGGCTGGAACAGGCCGAAATGATCGTAACACTTTATTGATACCGATTCGAGCACGGAAAGTTTAACGAATTTGTCCTTCTAGGCCATATATATATATATATATATATATATATATATATATATATATATATATATATATATATATATATATATATATATATATATACACTGTATAACTTTGGGTATAGCAAAGTTTTAGTATGGTATACACTGCAATAATTTATATTATTTTAATCCTTTCACTTTTTTACTCAGTTCTTCGTACTCAAATACTTTTACTGCATACATTGTTGTATTCCTTTAAGTTCCTTCATCAGATCACTAAAATTTAATCTCCAACGCGATTCGGAGAACCCTACATGAGCATCATAATAGATTTAGGACGTTTTAAATCCCTGTCTCAGATTGTGTACCATTTAGACACTGTTTAAAACTTTTTAATTTTGATAAATAATGCACAACGGATTTTTCTTGGATTTTTCCTTATCCTCATCTACTAATAGACATTGACGAGGGTACATGTTAAAAAAGGTTGTGAAGTTTCCTTACTTAAAATCCATTTATTTATAATTATTTTCCACTAGATCTGCTCGTATTCAAATGAATTTTTCATAGCGTTAAAGTAAATTTTACTAGGAATGGAAATATATTTTTCATGTGACGGTGGTATTTTCTAGACAAGTTTTAGGTTATAATTTGGACGGGGTAGATAAAAGGTTCAAGGATTTTATAAATAAAATGTTTAGATTCAGTACAGCATTTATAAATGTGAGCTAAAATATATCGTTTGTAAAACTAATTAAAAAAAAAATGTCAAACTCATTTACGACAATAATTGTTTGTCCAAAACATTGATCTGTTTGTTTACGGTAAAGAACAAGATTTGTTTACAATAAACGTAGTATCATGTTCAGTATTTTTGAAGTGTTTGGTATTATATATATATATATATATATATATATATATATATATATATATATATATATATATATTAAATTTAAATATGTCTACCATTCAAAAAAGTGCTTGAATAAAGTGTTTTCCCGATTTAAAGGTAAGTTGAGACAAATTTTTTTTACAAGGCCTTGTAACAAAAATGTGCTAAGGAGTCTGGGTGACTCTATCTAGTGTAGCAAAAGGGTGAACTCTAAAATGTACCTTGATACACCAACGAACTAATATGTGGAATAACGGAAGATGGAAGGGATTAGATAGAAATAAATTATGTAAAAGAAATAAATAAAGGGTAAATATGAATTTTAAAATATAGCAGAATTAAGTGTTGGCTAGCGACTATGCAGGAGAATGACCACTTGACACTCAAAGAAGGATTCGGCCAATTTGCATGCCCTACAGAGACCGTAAGATATAAGAAGTAATGACAAGAAAACCACCAAGAAATAAACAGATGAAAGATAAAAGTTGCTCTAATGAATGCTTGGACGCCAGGAAGTTAAATGTTTTCTTCCGAGATATCTTGTATTGCTGAAATATGAAAGATAGGTACTAATTGAAATATTAAATTTTAACCACAACTTTAATAATTACCAAACTTAGGTACAGACTATTTTAAATGCTTATATACTACCCACCACCTCTTATGTACAGTTAACTTAGCTATGTTTACAGTAAAATCCCTGAATATAATTATAAAACAATTTACCTCTGATATACCCCTTAATTTCAAATCGTGACAAAAGTTATACCCAATAATAATGTATAAATAATAAATATAATTATATACTACTCACTAATAGTTTAGTTTTCATTCAAGAATTGTTTAGGTTTTCAAGTGAAACTCTCTGGATATGTGTGCACACGATAACCTAACAAAGAGAAATTTAAGGGAGAGTTATAACCTCATCTCTTGGTAGACAATAAATAATTAAATTAAGTTACAATGATTAATGTTTTAAGAAAATTGAAGGTATTTATTATTAAGGATATATATTTAAATTAAAAGTGGAACCAAAAGTTAAAACCTTGAAGATGACGTAGCAAAAGTTATTTAAAATAATTGAATGTGAAACAAAAATAAAAGTAAGTTCTTCCTGCTGGTTTCCGTAGGTTGCCCTTGAAGATGATCCGGTGGAGAACTAGACTCAGGTGGTAAAAGGTACACCAAACCTGGATTCCCTGTATCAGGTACTCTTAGACAAATAAGTCAACTTAAAATTCTTCTTAAATTTCCAATAAAAACCAGTGAACTTAAAACTTCTTCCCCTTGTCCTTAGTAAGTACAACCCAAAAAAACTAAAAAGATTTCTTCCCCTGACTTGCAACTGGATTCTGGGAGTAGGCTAAAAAGGAACAATTGTGTTACTTCATGTTCTTTGTACGTACAAAAGGTAAGGAAAAACACAAGGTTTATCAACCTTGAAAGGCGATACAAGAAATGTCAACAAGTGACCTTAAATTGAAATAAAAACCTTAATGGTTTTCGGTAAATAGTGACCTTCGAATGGTGTGACAATGTTTTTATAATGTATGGATATATTAAATAGATAGTTTTAACGGAAAGCATGATCTTTATATATTATAGAATAGGAAAAAACAGAAATATTAGCCGGTTTAAAGGGTATGAAATTAAAATAAATAATTGTTTGCTTTCACTCTTGAAAGGAAATAAAAATTTGAGATAGATATAGAATCTAATACTTATAATTTATTTAGGTATAAAACATTTTCCTTAATGAAATAAGGTGAAATATGACATATATAAAATATATGAAATACCTATCAAAGAAGAAATTAAAATAGATCTGAATTTTACTAACAATGGATGATATGAAGGATTTTTCCTTATAATTTATTTGTAATTTCATCTTACCGGCTAGGGTGACCCAACTGAAAGTATCTTCGTACAAACAACAAAATAATTCAAATGATTTCTTCTAAAACGAACGGCTCTTAACAATAAAATAAACTTAAACTCAATTCGGGAAAAATGGCACTTCCCAGCCGCTACTATTCTGATCGAAACAATCTTTCTTCGATCACATCCAGTTGACAAGTAACCCTGTTAAGGTTCTACAAGTCGTCGGATGGATGTACTTTCAGAATCTTACCACTGGTGGCGCGGTTTAATACCAACCTTAGAAAATAAGATTTACTGGGAGTTATTTAAATATTTAGTTTAAGAATATTTCAATATGAATTTAATTTAGAATTAAATTAAAAGATTCCAGTCACAAAAAAAAGGTAAACGATTATTTAAGTAACGGACTCGTTACAGCCTGTTCCAAAATGGTAGGTTACATTCATTTTCATATTTCATTTCTTAAATGAGGAACTGACAAACAAAACCATTGTGTCCCACAAGACAATTTTTTTAGAAAAGAGTATTTGTATTGGACAAATTCGCTTTAAGTTGAAGTTAAAAAATATGGCATTAGGGTCCATTCGGCAGTAGGTTCATACATCTCTTCAAAATGTTCAAGTTTAAAATCTGGCTAATTGGCTATGCCAAAGCCATTAGACAATAAAAAAAAAGTTTAAAATGAATCAAAAAAAGAAGAATGTTTGTTTAAGCAAGACCTGTGTAAAGCTCTGTTAGCAGCAAACATTCTGTTAAAAAAATTCAAAATACACATTTTAGTCAATTTTTGCACAAATATTGTAACTTCAATATTCCTAACGAGGCAACACTAAGAAAGAGCAGTGTGAATGCTCTGAGGAAATTAAAGTTTCTTTAAGCGATAACTTTGACGGAATTATCCGTATACTCCATTTGCTTAGCTCGAGCATATTTTGACAGATTTATTGTCGGAAACCTACAACACAACAATTCCTACTTCTCACTATTAATAGCTCAAGTATCCTACTATTGCAGACTTCTTTCTTTAAAAAAAGAAGAATTATTCTAAATAGTGGAAGTGTATACTAAACCCATCAAATTTTGGGTAGTATATATTTAAAAAATATATTTTAGTTGTTATAATTTAACATAACTATTTATTTACTATATGGTGCAGATAAATAAATATTGATTATCGGCAATTCATAAAGTTCTATTTTATTTACTATTTAGTTTGTTTACTATTATTATTGGCTATGAGTACGTGTGCTTGGTTGTATAGTAATTTCCAGCCACTTTTAGGCTGTCAAAAAGTAACTAACTTCGCAAAAAAATAATTACTAAATTCACTAGACAGTTCGGGCTGGGAATAGCGAACCGAGTATAAAAGTACAGATGCATGTAGTCGATATATAGTGCATATTATAATGGGCGCCTTAAAAGATTATGAATCAGGAAAAGCTTATTTAATAGCTACAAAACTGGAGAAAACCAATAACATTACTATAAGCCGTTTTATTTAGCAAATACTATCTTCTTTCTTTTTGTCAAAAAAAAATAAAAACTAAAAATTTTTAATATTTGTATCAGCTGCCGGGTCGGATAAAGATAGAACAAAATATTTTATCCAAATATGGTACACGTTACTTGTCTTCCACATGGTATAAACAGAGTAGTAGAAGTTCTTAAAAGTGAATTTTATTTAGTCAATTAATTAATTTCGAACGTTAAAAAAGTATTTTTTAACGCACATTTACGTATACAAATCTATAAAGAAAAATTACTAGGTGTAAGCTTCCTCCAGAGCCCGTAGAGATAGTGCAAACACTCTTGACCACGGCGCAGAAGACGGAATTTGGTTTACAATAGAAGCTTCTGCCTTTACGTGAATTTTGACTGCGCCTTCGCGCAGCTCCATGGTCAGGAGTGTTTGCACTATCTCTAATTACAAGATGGGGAACATGGATTAAAGCAGAAGTTTTCTACTTAAAGTTTTTGATGTCATAAAAGATGGTGGTTTCGATATTCAACATGACTCACAGTGTGTAACTAAAAGTCAAAAACTTTTAAGTAATGTACAAATTGCTAAAAAACTTACCTTCATAAAATTAAATTTTAGGTTTTTTACCAGATCTGATAAAGTCATTAAAACAAAGGAATTTACAATTAAGTAATTCTACGAATCTGTAGTGATTATTTTTTTATCTCTGTTATTAAGTACACTGATCTGGCTTTTCTTCTGTCTTTTTATTTTTATTGCCAAACTCTTCTTGGATGCTTCCTTGTAGAACTTCGCAAATTATTCCTTTAAACTGTTTAGGTTTCTATTAACCAGAAGTCAGCCTACGCCACAAGTTGCAATGTCGATGTTATAAAGTGTACCTTTTAATTCAGTAGCTCTTATTGTTCCTTCTACAGGGTGGTGAATCGTCAAATGGGTCATAGGAAACTCAATGGGAAATTCTAAATTGTTGAATTTCTGCTTTCCTAACTATTTTACACCAAAAGTCATGGGAAACTGTTTGTAGAAGACTGAAATATGTATCGAAAACAAATGTTACAATTGTTCTACGAATAAAATGTATTCCAAAATGTTTCAAAAATATATTACATTTTTTAGGCCACCCCTAAAAGTCAGGCCACACCCAGTGCAAGAATGTCTATGACGATACACATATACTTCCGATTGGAAGTATATCTCATGAAGTAGTGTTAAACTATTAGGAATCTTTTTAGATGATAATTTGGATTGGAGTGTTCATACAGATTACTTAAGTTCTAGACTTGCTACAAGTATATTTTTAATACGCAACTTAGTTTATACGATTCCTAAGTAACCTTATAATATGCTACTTTGCACTATTCCATAGCCATTTACAGTACGAAATAACTGTTTGGGGTAATTCTTCTTACGCAGATCGAATTTTTAAACTACAAAAAAGAGTAGTAAGGATACTTGCAAGAGAAGGAGTATAGGGGACACTGTAAACCTTTGTTTCTGGATTTAGGTATTATGCCAGTACCTTCACTCTATATATATGAGACTAATTGAAATTCATGCTAACAAAAGTAAGTTTAACATAAACTCCAACTTCCATGATCAAGATACAAGATCTAGAGATGCTATTAGACCACAACATTTTAGGTTGATAAAGAGCATAAAAAATTTGACGGATATTGGTTTGTATAATTTTTTGTCAGATAAAGTAAAAAGTCTTCACTTGTTATCGTTTAAGCTTAAAATCAAATCACACTTTTTAAAACATTGTCTCATTGTAAACATTCAAAAACGGAGTACCTAAGTACAGCTTTTACACAATAGTACTAGTTTGGTCAGGGTACTTGCCTATTATCATGATATTTCATGTTTTTATATTTTTATTTAGTGTGTTTGTCGTTTCTTAAATTGTTAATATTAAATATCTGTTTGGAATGTTTAAATTCGCAAAAATTGTATGTATGTAAATTGTCACTAATCCTTTGACTTGTCAAAAACAAAACTATTTTTGTATATTGACTGAATAAATTCTATTCTATTCTATTCTATTTTCCACATCTCTTCGAGTTTCTCGTAAAAATCGTTTTATATAATATATAAAAAGAACATATATATATATATATATATATATATATATATATATATATATATATATATATATATATATATATATATATATATATAGTTTGAGTTTAGTTCTTGAACCTTATATATATATATATACAGTCAGTATGATAAACTAAAATTTTAAAAATTATAAACTAAACTTTTATAAAACACGCCGATAATTTGGCTGTAGTCACATGCATGTCAAAACTATTTAAATTCTCGTATGTATCGATATACGCGAGCACATTAAATTGTCCCTTTTGTCATTCACCCTTTGTGCATGACATGAACATATATCTCTTTTTCATCCCCGCATCAGCTTTACACATATACTCCCCACATATTCTCCAAGTATATACCAGTATGCAAAAAGATATTCCCAAAGGATGCATTTTTGATGTCAAGAAGAGAAGCAGACAGGTGATACGTGAACCGCCAATATGCATGTAGATACTGAATGTATTACAGAGTAATAAAAAATTGTTTGTATTGAAATAGTCGTTGAAACAGTTGAACCTTAATATGTTTTCAGATTACTCCTTTTGATAGTACTAGTATTTAATTTAATCCGGTTATTTAATCTTTAGTATGGTGAATGGCTATACAGTGAATATAAAAGATATAAAATTCATTACAATGCTGAGTTGAAAAGAACGAAAAAGCTGACATATGATCAATTGATATTAACTTCAAAGAGTAGATCCAAGACGTGTTGGAAGGTAATTAACTATGAGCGAATTAAAACAAATAATTAATACATAATTCAACAACCAACATATCTTGTGACTCTTTCAATAACTTTTTTGTTGAAATTGCTGAGAATATTATAAAATCCCTTCCAAATACGCCATACGGCACAATTTTGAACTATTAAAAATTTCCAGCTCCATCGAATTCATTTTCTCTGTCTCCAACCAATCAACAAGAACTATCCGCCGTTATAAAAGCTTTAAAAAATTCAAATTGTTTGGATACTAATGAGATAATCGCATCTTTTATAAAATGCACTAGTGAAATAATTACTAAACCTTTAACACATCTCATTAATAGTATTTTTTCAATCGGGATATTCCCAACTTCATTTAAATACTCCAAGATTGTTCCTATTTTTAAAAAGGGCGATCGTGACCTTGTAGACAATTATAGACCAATTTCCATCGTTTCGATATTCAGTAAAATAGGAAAAATTCTGAAGAAGCGCCTTATATCGTACTTCGAAACAAATAACTTTTTTACTAGTTCACAATATGGGTTTAGAAAGGATCGTTCCACAACACATGCACTTTTAGATGTGATAAGTGCCATAGTTCATGGCCTTGAGAAGCATAATCACTCTGCCATAACGCTGTCTGATCTTTCAAAGGCTTTTGACTGTGTTTCTCATGATATTTTGCTAAAAAAACTGCATTTTTACGGTATGAGAGGTACTCCTTTGGAACTAATTTCATCGTATCTAAAGGATAGATACCAAGCAGTCAAGTACGGAAATTGACTCTGTGAATTTAAGCAGATAAAGCATGGAAGATCAGTTCTGGGCCCTCCATTATTTATAATATAGTTTATATAACAGTTTTATTTGCAGATGACACCACTTTTGTTTATTCTGATAAAAATCGTTCGGTTTTAGAAACCACGTCTGAGTATATAAATTCCAATGCTCAAACATGGTTCTTGGCAAATAAACTTAAACTAAATGATAACAAAACTCAAAATTTAATTTTTTCGTCTACCTTCGATGTGAGTGTTGAAAAAAATAATCTCAAATTGTTGGGCGTAACAGTTGACAACACATTGACTTGGTATAACCATATAGACCATCTCAAAGGTAAAGTTTCTAGTACCTTATTTTTACTCAGACAATTAAAACTTGTTGCAAGTGTTGATACCTTGAAAATAACGTACTTTTCTCGTTTCCATTCATTTTTAAGCTATGGTGTTACTCTGTGGGGAAACTCTTGCAATACCCCTACAATATTTAAATTGCAAAAAAAAGCAATAAGAAAAATTGCAAAAGTTAGCTACTTAGAATCTTGTAAACCGTTGTTTATTAAATATAAGATCATGCCTTGCCAACATTATGGCTATACAGTGTTAATGTAGAAATACTTAAAAACGCTGATACTTTAATTAAGCACTCTGACTTACATAACTATAGCAAGTAGTGCAAGAGGTGCAAATAACATCGGAACAATTAAGTATCGTTTGAGTAAATTACAAAAAAAACTTAATTGACTATAATATATACAATGTCCTACCTAAGGATTTAAAACAACTTGATCTAATTTTTTAATTCAATCAACAATCTAATGTTTTTTTGTCCGACAGTTATTAATAAATTTCCACAGACTCGTAGAAAAGCCGATTTTCACTGTCGGCCAGAAAAATCGGCGAGGACATTTTGTCGGACAATGTAAAAATAGTATTTTTCACGTTATTTTTGAACGATACAGAGAAAATCAGCTTGTTATTACTAAATTTTTTGAAGTTGTTTTTTTGGCATGTTTAGTTTGGTGGACTACCTTATGGAACCAAAATTTTTGTCGGACAAGATTTTTTTCGGATATTTCACGAAGTCGACTTTTGTATTCATTAAACAGCAATACGTTAATAATAAATTTGATACATCACTTCAAAATGACCACTATAGGATAAGCTGGAGAGAAAAAGCACCCGGTACAGAAGGTATCCCAAGAGATATTTGGGGGTCGAGGTCTTATGAAGCTATCCTGAAAATTGTAGCCTGTTATGTATGAGTGATACAGTATGTCGCCTGGCACCTAGACTACAACTAAAGTTTCTTAAATCAATTACATCAAAGTCTTCATAATGACAACAGACAATTGAAATATAAATATTAGAGCAATCAAAAAACGTTAACCAAATACATAAACAAAAAACAAAAACTAGCTGTTTATTTATTTATTTCAGGTAGAATAAAAAGAAATAACATACGATAGTCATATATAAAGGCCTTTGACTTATTTTAAATGAGTATTTACCGATTAAAATAGATGTAAGACATATGTCTACAATTATATAAAAAAATTTAATTTTAATTCTGAGTGTTTGCAAAGATTTCTATCCATATTAACATCACGTCTATCGAATAATTTTTCACGGCAATTTGAGGAAGTTTCGAAAGTCTTAAAATTTTCCAGTGCAACAAACCGAAGTTAACAAGGGTCCAAATGGGGTAGTTCCCGAGGGATGGAGTTATGGCTACCCAGATGCGAATACTCGATTGTCCATTGTCTGCACAATTCCACGGCCACCTTTCTCCGACGGACTTTCGAGATTGAATTAGGGCCGAATTTAGCTTATTGCAAAGGAAATTCCTACAAATTGATACCATTCTAAGTGAATTTGTTACCCAGAGGTATCGGAGGGTCGTACGAGAGATAATAATACTTGTGTTCTTGATACTTACACTTGGAAAATTAAGGAAAGTGGAACATAAGAACTGCTATTTTGTTGATAGTTTTGAATTTAAATTTTATTTTAAATACGATGAATTTAAACATTTTAATAGTAGAAATTTTTAGATGAAGAAAACAATTGTCAATGTAAGTGTCTTTAAAATTTAAAGATTTTTAATTTTGTTAGTATCTTTATGTATATAAATATATACAGGGTGCAGCAGATTTATTTTTTTTTATTTATTTTATTTATTTTATTTATTTTATTTATTTTATTTATTTTATTTATTTTATTTATTTTATTTATTTTATTTATTTTATTTATTTTATTTATTTTATTTATTTTATTTATTTTATTTATTTTATTTATTTTATTTATTTTATTTATTTTATTTATTTTATTTATTTTATTTATTTTATTTATTTTATTTATTTTATTTATTTTATTTATTTTATTTATTTTATTTATTTATTTAATGAAAATATTTTCATCTTTTTGTTACTTTCAATTATACCGGAAGTTACCTATAACTTCGTTTTTTTTAATAAGATACCCTGTATATTTTTTAATTTTAACATTGAACATTGTTTATTAATACTTTCCTATACCTATTGTGAACTGTTTTTGAGTAATAGTAGTTTTTGTATGAAAATTACACTTTTCTACCATGTCTATAAAGTTCAATATCCTCTAATGTAATTTGAATAAACGTTTAAATTCATTAGAAACTTATTAACCTGATACAGCATTATCGTTTAAAGTATAAAGTTGTCTTTTTTATTATTCAAGGTGCTGTCAAAATTAGCATAAAACCGGTAACCTAAATAAACAGCTCTGCAGGAAATGAGATGGACCGGGAGTGGCACCATTGACAAAAGGCACCACATTATATTCTATAGTTGTGACGCTAAATACCACGCACTAGGTACTGACTTCATTGTAAATAAAACGGTTAAACAAGTTGAACATTTTTTAATTCATCATTCAATCTTCGCTTATCCACTGCTGGACATAGATCTCCCTCATAATTTTCCATCTATTTCGATCTTGTGCCTCTTGCATCCAATTCCTATGACAACGTTTTAGATCGTCAGTCCAACGTGTTGGTGGACGACCTCTGCTTCGGTAGGCATCATCTCTTGGTCTCCATTCCAGTATCCGCTTTGTCCATCTATTATCTGTCATTCGAGCCACGTGACCTGCCCAGTTCCATTTTAGTGTTGCTACTCTCTCTACTGCATCAGCCACTCCTGTTCTTTGTCGTAGCTGGCGATTTGGGATCTTGTCTCGTAGTGAAACGCCCAACATAGCACGCTCCATCGCCCTTTGACACACACGGATCTTTTGAACTGTTCTCCTTGTCATGGTCAACGTTTCGGCACCGTAAGTTAACACTGGCAAAACACACTGATTAAACGTTTTTCTTTTAAGGCATATTGGTATATCAGACGATTTGAAAATATGGTTCAGCTTGCCGAAGGCTGCCCAAGTCAGTCTTATACGACGGAGAAGCTCAACGGTTTGGTTATCTTTTCCTATGCGAATCTCATGACCTAGGTATTTATAGGCCATTACCTGGTCTATAATAGGTCTACCTGGTCTATAATATTTTTTAATTATAGCATCTTAAATGTGCATGCTCCTACAGAGGAAAAGGAAGACGATGCCAAAAAAAAATTCTATGAAGAACTAGAAGCTGCATATCATTCATGCCGAAAGAATGGCATCAAAATTATGTATGGTGATCTCAACGCAAAAATATGAAAAGGGCAACAATACCTACCAACTATAGGTAAACACAGCCTTCATGAGGTATCCAATGACAATGGTATCAGACTAATAGATCTAGCAACTTCCCTTAACATGGGCATTGCCAGCACATGCTTCCAGCGAAAAAATATTCATAAGGGAACGTAGAGATCTCCAGATGGGGTTACAGTAAACAGGATCGATCATGTTATTATTGACTCTAGACATTACTCAGACGTAACAAACGTATGCAGCAGACGAGGGGCAAATGCAGACTCGGATCACTAACTAGTGGAAAGTAATAAGAGCCAGAATCTCAAACATTAAAAAAGAAAAGGGATCCAAAGTTGAAAAATATGAAATAAAAAAACTTAGCAGACAACAGCAAAAAGGCAAAATACAAATAATATATAAAAACGGAAGTCTAGAAAATAGACAAAAGCACGAGGATATAAACAGAGGATGGAAAGCATGTAAAAACAGCATGCAAGACGTGGCCAAAGAGACCCTGAGTCTAGAAAAAAGCTCAAATCAACTGAAGGACAGTGGTTTGATGAAGAGTGTCGTAACATAACAGAGGAAAAATAATGCATATCAACGACTACAACAACTACACATAGAACACGAAAGGCAGAGGAGGAATATATAATGCTAAGGAGGGAAGAGGAGAAAATACATCGCAGAAAGAAAAGAGAACACGTAAAAAAAGAACTCCAAGAAATGGAAGAACTAAATAAACCATCCAAAAACAAAAAAGATGGACAGAATTCTTGAAAGAAAATTTTGAAAGAATGAAGATTCACTATATGATGGAATTATACAGGATCAAACGGATACCAGAGAAACAACCCCCCCTTTAGTAGCTGAAATTCGAGAAGCAGTTACTAGACTGAAAAACAACAAGTCACCTGGATTAGACAACATTAGCTCAGAATTAATAAAGGAAGGCGGAGACTCCCTATTGAATGCGATACGCGAACTAATAGTAAACATATGGAATAATAAACAACTGCCACAAGACCGGAATATCGGAGTAATTATCTCACTACATAAAAAAGGAGATCAGCTTCAATGTAAAAACTACCGGGCAATAACGCTACTAACTGTGACATATAAAGTACTGTCAAATATGGTGTATGACCGTGATGTGGTCTTCAAAAGTTTCATCAAAATATCTCTCAATCAGCTCAACCAGTTGTTGTCACGAATAATTGTATTCGAGATGTTTCGCATTATTTTGAGTTTGTAAAGCGTATCGTTTTTCGAGATTCCCCTTTTTTCATAATATTTTCCATTCTGGAGCTCAAAAATATTGTAAAAATCTTTTTTCGTTCTCCCAGCTGATAAATTCATCTTCTTTACTGTCAAACCATAGACCACCTTCGCCTTTTAAAGTGTTTCTTTACATGCCTCAAAATCTTCGACGTATTGTAATATTTTCTTCAAATTTTTGATAAACGGAACCGGGTATGTTTTTCGCACATCCCCACTAAATTGGATTTTCACCTCATCTGCACCATGAATGATTATTTCCTTCCTTTCTCCGAATTTTCTTTGCATCCTATTTTCCTCACTTTCTTTCGTTTTGCTTAACTTTTTCTTCTGTTTCTCTCCTGTCTTCTTGTATCACGGTGTTGAGTTTGATTTCTAATAGAAATCAAAAAATAGAAAAAAAAGAATGGAATAACCACGTAAGCAGAATGAAGGAGACCCGTGTCGTCAAAATTAATCCGCCAATGAACAAGCAGAATTGCTTATAAAGAGGAAGAAGAAGAAGAAGATGTTATGAGAAATGAACAGAGATGGCTTGTTGCAACTTATTCTCCAAAACAAGGTATTTGGAAAAAGTGGACCAGGGAGAAGAACAATATCTTGGCTTCAAAACCTGAGAACGTGGTTCAATACGTCTACAAGCAAAGTAAAAAGAAGAAGACTCCAAGTAAATCTTAGCCAGCTATTTCCATCTAAATCATCAATTATCGTGCACTGCAATACTTGGCATTTAGATCTACTTATTTCCTCGCCGTTAAGATGACATAATGGTTTGAGCTAGCTTTTTACCTCATTTATAGCAGTAATTTAGAAATAACTCTTTTCGGTCTACTTAATTTTTTACAGCTAGTTTTTTCTTAATTATATCGATCAACATAATAAAATATTTGTATGAATAAATTTTTCAGTTATATTAATTCAAGTGTGTCTGCTCGTCTCTACATATACATCATTTTATGTTTTAAAGTGCAAAACACCTAATTCTCGTCAAGCATTTTCATCTCGTCCCATTAGGCGTCACTTGAAAAAATCCATCGCATTACGTTTGTTTCTGAAGGCATTTGGAGAAAATTTTAAGTATTTCAGCAAAGCCGGAATCCTTAATTCGCTTAATATGACTGAAAGAATCCAGAGGAGGCGGAGATTTGTTCGAGGAGCCAAAAAGCGTTTTAAAGAATTTAAAAAATTGTGATCGTTAAGGAGACAAGTTTTGCCATTTGGGTCATTACAATAAATGCGATAATGTTTTTTGTTATTGCGTATGGCGGATGGATATATCTATAATGGATATAAGTCTCGCCATTACTTTACACGTATAATGTCTTTTGCTTAACGTTTATTTTTTGGATTTAAAATGAATTGTGACTCTACGCATGCCAATCACAAACTCCAAGGACCTCACAGCATGTTTAAGTTTTTGTAACATTTATTTTCCCAGTTTACATGTATAACTCCTCTGATTTTTTTTTTTTTTTTCACTAAAGACACAGAAGTATACTTACATTAAAATCTGATCAGTAAGACCAATTATCAATTTGTTTCTAACTTAAATTACTAATGAAATCTTAAAAGTAAGTGTCTACTCACTAGTATCTTTCCTATTATTTCTAATAACTAGCATTAAATTTAGCATGCATACTCACACAACACTTTGCTCTGCTTTTCACTCACTCATTATACCATATGGCTTTGTTCTTTTGAGCCTTCTCTCTAGGTTCGTATTGTCAAGGAGCTGGATAGCCTCGACGTTTACATGATGATGGAGTCGTTGTTCATGGCTCCCTGCAAATTTCTTGATTATTTGATTGACGTCTTCCATCTTGAAGTCCCGGTGAAGGTCGTTGTTCCTAACGTACCAAGGCGCATCTACGATGTTCCTCAGCACTTTATTCTGGAATATCTGAATTACTTTGATGTTACTAGGCTTGGCACAGCCCCAGAGTTGGCAGCCATAGGTTCATACTGGTCTCAGTATTTGTTTATAGATTAGGAATTTATTATTTATGGATAGAGAGGAATGTCTTCCCATCAACCAATACATTTTTTTGTAGCGGATGCCTAGTTCTTCTCTTTTCTTCTTCACGTGAGCTTTCCAGCGAAGTTTCGCATCAAGAGTGATCCCTGATTAACGTTTATTTTTTTATTCTAGAATGAATAGTGATTCGACGCATGCGAATCCCAAGCTGCAATGTACCTTTCAGCATATTTAAGGCTTTGTACCATTACTTTACACGTATAATGTTTTTGCTTAACGTCTATTTTTAGGATCTAAATTGAATTGTGACTCCATACAATCTTCGTATAACCAACGCGAAATAAACACTTCAGTTTTGTGATATCATCATCATTGGTGTTACTGCTCCATAAAAAAACCTCGACCTATTACGCCAGTCAGTTCTATCGATTGCCAACTGTTGCCAGTTTGCTGCGCCTATTTGTCTACCATTCTCATCTACACCATCCCTCCATCTGAGTTTTGGACTACCCCTACTTCTACTTCCCACAGGTTGTGACATAAGGATTCTTCTAGAAGGGTTGTTCTGCAGTGATCTTGTCAGATATCCTGCCCATCTTAGTCTTCCTACTTTTATAAGGAATACTACGTCTTTACCACCAAATATATGTTTATATCTGTGATATACCTCGTAGCTGTACCTCCTTCTCCTAACACCATTTTCACAGATGCCACCGAATATTCTTCTCAGAATCCTTCGTTTAAATATAAGCAGGAGGTTTTTATCTGTCTTGGAAATGGTCCATGTCTCCGACCAATATGTCAACACTGGTTGTATAAGAGTTTTGTATATGGTTATTTTTGTCTTTTGGCTTAAGTTTCTGCTTCTCATATGTCTACTCAGTCCAAAATAGCATTTTTTTTGCTAGGATTATTCTTCGCTTGATTTCTTTCGTCATGACGTTCTCCTTGGTGATCAGGGAGCCTAAGTATGTGAATTTATCCATCACTTCAAAGGTAGAGTGAATTGGTAGCCGATGTTTCTGGCTCTATTGTTGGGTGTTAATGCCATTATCTTAGTTTTCTCCTCGTTTACTTGCAGGCCCCTATTTTTTGAGGCGTTTTACAAGGTGGTATACATTTCTTCTAGCTTGCGTGTTGTGCGGGCAACTAGGTCAACATTATCTGCATATGCCAAAATTGTTGATGATTTATTAAAAATGTTTCCTCTGTTGTCTATTTGGGCATACCTGACCGCCTTTTACAGAGCTATGTTGAAAAGGAGACACGCCAGCACATCTCCCTGTCGCAGCCCAACATGCGTTTCAATTGCCTGTGATTGTTCGCCCTGTATTTCGACTTTGCAAACAACTTTACGCATTGTAACCTCCATTAATCTTATCAGTTTATCGGGGATGTGGAATTCATCCATGGCTTCATACAATTTATTTCTTAGGACACTGTCATAGACCGATTTAAAATCTACGAAAAGATGGTATGTGTGGATATTGAATTCATTGGTTTTTTCCAGTATTTGCCTTAGCACAAAGATCTGGTCTGTTGTTGATCGACCAGTCCTAAAACCACTTTGATATTCGCCAAGAAGCTCCTCTGAATATGCACTCAGGCGACCATATAAAATACTCGAAAATATTTTGTTTGCTGTATTAAGGAGGGCTATTCTCCTATAGTTTCTACATTCCAATTGAAAATTCTACATTTTGAATTGAAAATTAGGGTGAAAATTTTGTTGTGGAACAAAAATAAAAAACCAAAAACTCGGTTATTTTAATTTTTCACACAAATTTTCAGGTTATATGAAAAAACTGTTAATACAAAAGTAAATTTTTTATTACCTACAACCAAAGAATATAGACGCATATGCGTGTATATTCTTTGCTTGCAACTTTGGCGTTTATCTTTTTTCCATTGAACTTGTAATTTTGCCGGAAATCATGATAAACCGTTTTTTATCCTTAAAAACTCACTCCCATGTTTTCTTTAATTTTAGTTATATTTTCTTCCTTTTACAATATGTTTCATTCTGTTACCTACATTTTTTTTACTCAAAAATTATCAGCCCAGGCCTAATATCTGTTACATATGCAACTAGTACGACCGTATAAAATTTTGACTATTTCTACCATCTATAGGCAGGAGGTCAAACTAAAAATGTTGCCGAAATAACAGAAAGCTTAGCCCCTAACAGCATTGGTGCGACTGTCTACAGAAACGCGTTCAAACTAACAAAGTTTATGAGTTAAGACTGAGATGGCGAATGTATATTAGCAACGTTTAGCTATACAATCAATAACATAATATTATTTTCTATGTCAATACATAGCGGTCTCTAGGAGTAACCGACCAAATTTATGAGGTTGGTGGTAACCACAGAGTTCTATTAAATAAACAAGAGGACGAACTCTGATCTTATTAAGAAAGAATTGTAGCCGGCTAGATGGCACTTATTGTTGGAAACAGAATAAGGGGCAAGAATTTAAAAATTAAACTTAACTGAATATAAGAAAATTTTGAACGATCTCGCTTATGTTAGCTTTATTTATTATGTTTATCATGAAATAATGAAGTTTGCAACTTACTTTATCAACTTGAAGTCTGTAAACAAGCAAAACGAGTGTTTTATGCCAAAAAATTACAGAAAAGATAGGTACCTATCCCGCGGGTTTAATATTACACTTAGGTCTAGATGGGTTCAATGCCTTTTAGGAACTTTTCTTCTCTATTTGCTCCCACCACTGAATGTTTTTATTGCATTAAGTACTGCGTATACAGATTTTGACGTGGACACCACAAGGGAGAAGGAAAAGAACCACCTTTATTTTAGCATGTATTTAGGAGGGAAGAAAACAGTCTTCCAAAAAAACTATTGAATGTAAGAATGCAGGGAAAGAGACCTATTGGAAGACCGAGAAAGCGAGGATAATGTGGATGAGGACGCCACAAATCGTACAGACCGTAATGGATGGAGAGGTTTATTATTGAGAAGATTATTGGGATACATATTAAAAATACTGAAAAATAAAACAAAATATTAAATACAAACATTTATTTTTAATACCTTTTTATTTTTTACATAAAAACATGACACACAAAAACATATAATTAAGAATCTAAAACATTATGGTATGACTTCATAATTAAATATTTTTCAGAATTTTCAGCTAAAAACTTTGCGTTCTATCACTAAAAATGTGTTTCGACACAGAAAAAGTTCATTCTACATCTGCTGACGTTATAGGGCAATATTTTAATTTAGGCACTAAGCTAATTTAATAAGTTGTAAGATCTTTAGAAAATTTGCCTTCAAATATACGTACAACTTTCCCCAAACAACGAAAGCTATTTTTTGAAGTTATACTTCTATACGCGCGTTCGACGTTGGAAATTTGTACGGGAGTGAATCGGTAAAATCATGACATATGTAAGATATAGGTAAGAGAGAGACAGAAGATATATTTTCTCTCTCTTTCTCTCTCGAGAATAAAAATGTTCCTTTTGTAAATATATTTAATATTTATTAATATTATTATTTTTTTATTAATATTATTATCATGGTAAATTAAACATATGCGTAAGTAAGTTATGTATATTGTCATTTTTAAATACTTGTGCAATATTCATATATACAAATACTAAATATGAATATTGCATTTTAATTTGTATTGTACTATTATATTGAATTATGTTGCGGTGTACTGTATTGAATTTTTATATTACCAACAAAATAAACAATGAATTTTACTGCAGAGTATGTGTAAAAATTTTTTTTGCATTCAACTCCTTTCATACATATATGAAAATAAAAATATACATTTTCATCAAAATATTGATTCAATCCTTCATTTACTATACTCCTATTATAGGTCAAATGTTGTTTATATACAGCAAACGATAAACCATATCCCTAATTCTGTTTCTCTTTCTGCTCTCTCTTACCTATAGCATTACATATGTAATGATTGTGCAGATTGACTCCCATATAAATTTGGAACGGCGAACGCGGGTATAGAAGTATAACTTCTACCGGCAGTCCCACTGGACTGCCACACCCGTTTTTTTTTAATACACTTTCTAATTTTAATCCCTGTTTTTCTGGGAATTTTTTGGGAATGAGCAGAAAAAGTGATCTGGTGTAACCTCGGAAACCTTTTTTTGATGGTGCTAGAAAGGTCACCAATGGAGACACTGCGGACGGCAGCCAGATGGTTGGTGGAGAGCGAGTCGTGGGTTCGAAACTAGCTTTTGGAACCAGGAATGGGTCCAACGGACGAAATAAGTAAAGATACGATAGGAGATATTGGAAAAGATACAGAAATGAACAAAAAGATAGATGGGTAAAATTACCAAAGATAAGATAAGATAGGGAACAGGGCGCCACGTAATTTTTTGGGGTTTAAGGAGAAAATTAAGAAACCTTAGAAAAGAAAAGAGATAAGGAAAGATATTTAGGTTCAGAGATCAAACCCAAGAAAAGATATCACAGTTAATTACTAAATAAATTTGGTTAACACTCTACATAAACAAAAAATAAATATATAAGGTATTACACTTACTCACCTACGAAACTTGATAAGCCTGATCTTTCTACTGGTCAAAGGTATAGTTATATTTAAACGTAAAAAGCAAATATATCAGGGAACTTTGTTAGGAGTCGACAAATAAAATACATACGTAAAACAATAACAATATATTAAACAACAACAAAATTACGACGCTGCTGAATGCAACACAAGTAATAAAAATACACAAACAACTATAAAATGGTGGTATACATATAAAAATAGGCAGAGATATAATTCGAAAATATCTTTACAAAGATATAAGTATAACACAAGCATGCACAAATAAAGTTTTGGCGTATCTCGAGATATTATAGCAAATAAAATTGAATACAAATTATAACAAACACAAAAGATAACAAAAATTAATAAAAACATAAAAACATAAAAATTTAGCCAAATAAGCTACATATTAGCCACATAAAAACATAAAAATTTAGCCAAACCGCACTTGGTTAAGTCGATTATTTGGTTCGTAACAAAAAAAAAGGTATAGAATGTTCTTTAATTGACTGCAAAATTCAGTAGCTACTCTTAACTACATTTGAAGACATGTATGATCGTTCGATACGTCCAGATAATGGGAGATGATATGATGCTATACCATGTTACTTGCCCAGATAGGTGGAGATATTAAAATTATGTCACTTACAGTAATTATTCCTGACGACTGCTGCTTTAATTCACTGAAGTTAATACTGTACTGGTATTAAACACTGAATTTATTTACCCTTGAAGGTGCTTTACAACTATACTTAAACTAATATAGTGTAAGATAAAAAAAACTCTAATAAGCAAGTGTATACACACTTATAAAGAAAATGCACAGAGACGGTAAGGTAGCAGATACGATATTGTGAACTAAGCGTCTTAACTCGACGGATGCCCACCGATAAGTTGTTTTCTCTACGAGTGCCCACCGAGAAGTGACTTGGTTCCTCTAAAATTTTACCAAGCTACCCAAGAAAAGGTGAGGGTATCTTCCCCCCAAAAATAATAGGCCAGCCTGTATCTATTTCTAAGAAGATAAGGTTCTAATTAACATTGAACATAACGGTATACTTCTACCTACAAACGTGATGAAACATCAAATCTCCTAGATTAGGTTTTTCCCGAAAAACATTATAACGGGCGTTCGACGACAATTACCGCTTTTATGAAAAAGAGGATTAGCTAAGGATTCGCCAGACCGGCGTCTCTAAATAAATACTTAGGTAGATCCTTCAGTCATATTCCGGTAGCTTTCCAATAAAAATTTCTGATCGTAAACACGACCATCAGCGTATCATCCACATGGGTAAAAGGAATTAAAATTAATTTAATATATTAATAAAAGAAATGTTACACTGGTAAAAAACTAAAATTAACGCACACATAAAGGTGCTTTCAAAAATACTTTTTTAACGTTTGAAATTATTTTATTTACTAAATCAAATTCACTTCAAGAACTTCCGCTACTTTGTTTATGCCATGTATAAGACAAGTGACGTGTACGATATTTGGATAAAATATTTTCAAATTTTGTCCCACCTTTACCATACACGTAGCGGCATCTGATAAACATATTAAAAAATTTTCACTTTTTATTTCTTTTGGAAAAAATAAAGCAGTGTTTACTGAATGAAACGGGTTACAGTCTGTCATATTATTAGTTTTCTTCAGTTGTTTTGCAGTTAATAAATAAGGTTTTCCTGGTTCATCCTTGTTTTAAGGCGACATTATAAGATGCACCATTATGCATCTGTACTTTCATCGAAAATTACGTAAAAGTTGTTATTGCTTAAAAAAACTTTAATTTCCTCAATTATTCCGTAATACAATGCATTCAGATTGCCCTTTCTTAGTGTTGCCTCGTTAGTAATATTGAAGTTACAATAGTTTTGCAAAAATAGCCTAAAATGTATATTTTGCAATTTTTTAACACAATGTTTGCTACATACTAACATACTGCCCTTCTAAGCAAAAAGGGCGTATCTCAATTTTTTTTGAAAATGAGATTTTGGTGGCATGGTATTTTTAAATAACTTTATCATCTACATACCAAGCAAAAAAGCCATATCTCAAGTCAAAGTACTTCAAAATCACTTATTAAAAAAGACGTATCTAAAAAAGTCATGAAATCCTAAGCAAATTTATATCTCATTTTACTAAGCTAATTACTGATTACTCTTAGGCTAATGAATACTCTGAAAAATACAAGGTTTTTCAAGGTAATAAAATGTAACAATATAATAAACGAGGTATTTATTACAAATCTCAACCGTTTTAAAATTATTTGAGTAAAGCTGAGGTGGATTTGTTGATATCAGCAGATTCGTTTTAAAAAATTTCAACTCTTCTCCATGATGCAGTAAATCAAATCAATAAAATTTAGTCTAGGTTAAAAAAATTTTCTTTGTAAAACTTAAGTTCTTCTATACTTTCTTTTATATCGCTCAAAGCCCTGTGTGTAAACTGTTTGCTAGGAGCTTTTTTGTATACTTCTGAATTCCATCTTCTACAGAGTTCTTTAACTGTAGAAACGTCTATTAATCTAAAAAAATAGTAAATCAATTAAAAGGCCTTCATTAATTGCAAAACAAAGCTTCATATTTGTTATTTAAATGATCTGTGGGTGCCACGGCACCTACACGCGATTTAAAAAAAACGCTGAGATGAGGTATTATTCTTCTAAAAATATAAAAAAGAATTGATAAAATTAATTCCCATGAACGGCTATGGCACAAGTTCCACCCAAAATAAATTTTCAACTGTTCAGTAAACGTTGGACATTGTGAAGTACACGTACGGTAGTATACATAGTACATTGTAAACTCACATGCACTGTGGGAGAAAATTTTGGGGATCCAAAAACAGTGATTAGTAAGCCCAGATACCCTAGGGCTGAAAATTTTAGAGATCCAAAGACAGTATGTAACGTTATAAACGTCACATGATTATCATTTTTCTTTAAATAATTATTTTAATTTAATATCTTTCGATTTCATTCATCTATTAACTTTCTCTTTTATTTTTATTTAATTTATTTCAGTTATATTTCCTACTGGAATCAGACAGCAAATCTCAGAGTTGAAGGTGAATACACTGACTATGTGAAAATCATTCGTGGAGTGAGGCAAGGCTGTATTTTGTCTCCTCTAATCTTCAATCTGTACTCTGAAAGAATATTTATCGAAGCTTTGCACGAAACTGAAAAAGGTATTCTACTAAATGGTTACCGACTAAACAACATCAGATATGCAGATGATACCATAGTATTTGCGGACAACTTAGAAGACCTACAAGTTGTTATGAACAAAATCACGTATTACAGTCAACAATATGGACTCAATATAAACGTTAAGAAGACAAAGCTTATGATAATTAGCAAGAAAAGAATAACAGAAGGTCAACTCTACGTCAACCAATCCCCTGTAGAAAGAGTTACGCACTACAACTACCTCGGCACCATAATAAATGAAGAATGGACCAACAACCAGGAGATTAGAGCACGCATCGGAAAAGCTAGATCCACCTACAATCGGATGGGGGCCTTCTTCAAGAGTTACAACCTCTCTCTTGATACAAGGTAAGAATGCTGTGATGCTACGTCTTTTTGATCTCTGTCCTTTTTGATGGTGTTAAATCGTGGACCTTGAACGAAGATATGTGCAGAAACTGGAAGCATTTGAGATGTGGCTATATCGGAGAATGCTTAAGATCCCATGGACTGACCAAGTCACAAATGAGGAGGTCCTCAGAAGAATGAATAAGAACCGAGAGGTACTGACCACCATCAAATCTCGAAAGTTACAGTTCTTCGGACATATTATGCAAAATTAATCCAGATATGCTCTCCTTCAAGCAATTCTGCAAGGAAAAATATTTGGAAAACGAGGTCCAGGAAGAAGAAGAACATCTTGGTTAAAGAACCTCAGAATCTGGTTCAATACAACATCTGTGCAGCTTTTCTGCGCTGCTGCAGATAAGATAAAGGTTGCCATGATGATCGCCAACATTCGTAACGGATAGGCACATCAAGAAGAAGATATTTCCTATAATCGACTCCAGTCTGTTTTATGATATAGACATATATAAAATGTCTATGATCTGCTACAAGCAACAGTTTATTTGTCAGTTGGGAACTCCGTTCTGTCGTGTCAGTTTACTTCAATGCAGAAGTAGAGATTTTTTTTATATTTTTTTTTTTCGTCTACTTAAGCTAGATTTTCTGTATAAAATTCATTTATATCGTTAAATCTTTCCTTAAGTTTTTATTGAATAAATAATTTTTCCTTGTTCCCCCTTGTTGGGTGAAACTTTCCTGAGCCTCGTGAGGCGCCACATGGGATGACAGCTGCAGCAGCATAGCAGATATCCTGTAGAACTCAATAGCTGCTTAAAACTACAATGGGCTCGATCCCGACATCTCCATTAACTTTCAATTTACTCATTCAGCTAAAATCCATCCAACCAACATCAGAAGCCATCAACCAGTTATCCTGTCAACCACATGAAGCCATAAGTATCATTTTAAAATATCTGTAAAGCTTTGGACAGGATTTGCTTTGTTTTTTTTTTTTAATAATGTTAAAATTTAAATTCTTTTTTCGTACAATAAATATGATTAGTTAATATCTTGGTTTATTTGTCCCTGGCAAACTCATTTTTCAGATTTACATTTAAGATAAGACGTTCTCACACCTGAGAGACTGAGCCAGACGAAGCCTAACAATTGGCTCCCAAAGAAAGTTATGAGTTTTATTATTATACATTGGCTTCCAACTTTCAGAGGATAGTTATACTGTAGGTGGCGCCCATTTTTTCTGATATGTCGTTCGATTGTTATTAAAACCACATACTATGTGGCTGCAAGTTTTTGGGGTCCAAAATCAGTGAGTTGTAAACCCACATACCCTATGGCTGCATATGTCGGGAATCCAAGAACAGTTATTAGCAAACCCACATACCTTATGGCTGCATATTTAAGACGTCCAAAACAATGATCAATAAATTAAAATCACATACGCTTTGGCTAAATATTTACGCGGTCCAAAACAGTCATAACTAAATTTAAAAAGTTTTATTTAAAAATCTTATATAAAAGGTATATAATTAAAAGGCCCTTTCGGGCTACATCACAGATCGTTTTCTGGGTAAAAATCCTTAAAATGGTACAAAATTTATTATGTGTTACATTTTTCTTGAGAAGATGGTGTGATGTTAAAGTATTTAACAGATACCCTGCATGGCAACGTTTGCTTGTGGATTATAACTAAATTAAACTTACACTCTATGGCAAATTTGGAGTGACCAAAACAGTGATTATTAAAACAAATTCACATACTCGGTTGCAAATTCCAGAAATCCAAAAACCAACATAATCACTTATACACTGTGGCTGTTAATTTGAGAGATAATCGGTATATCTAAGCAACTTGCTCAATGGCTGGATAATTAGACGGTCGAAGCACTGAAAAAACTTTATTTATGAGCGGTTTGGGATGCTGATAGAAAAGATTAAAGATATTTTACTCAATTAGGAATTTAATTAGGAAAAAAAAGTTCTTTGCAAAATCTGTAAAAATATACAGGATGTCCCATTTGAATTAAATAAGTTGAGTTGAGTTGAAGTACTTCGGAACTGGACGTAGAGGAGTAACAAAAAATATGTCAGATGCGTTATGTCACTGTACTTGCATGTAAAGTTTCATGAATATCGTATTTTTTGTTTCAAAATTATTTACTTGCTTCCATACCCAACAGGTATAAACCCACAACAAGCTTATTATATATAACCAAGTACTGCGTCCAGTGTGGAGTTATGGTGTCTAACATTCACGTGATCCAACATTTTTAAAACTAAGTTCTAAGATGTGTAGTGAATGTGTCTTAGTACGTATGAAATAGGAATTTTTATTAATAAATATTGAAATAGTCGTGAAGTAATTCAGTGGACAATACTTTAGTCTTAACTACCTTTAGTATATTAGGACAGAACAAAAGTGATTCTTAGTTATCTAAACAAGTTTTAATTAAATAGATCTGCAAGAATAATTTAAAAAAATGCAAAGTCTTAGTGGCCACCTGGACATACCATAGAATTTTTGGAACAACTTGGTCCTTGAAGCCGAAAATAATCTGGTCATAACAAATTATTATCACACCTATTATTTGTAACTCACAAAGAAACTCTCTACTTTGAAATATTTTGTAATGAGGGACGCAGCCATTAGTTAACAACTAAACTACATCAAACACAAAAATGAAACCGGTTGATATTCCATTAAAATCCTTGATCCAACCGATCGTCACCAGCTGTTTGAAGTTATTACAGAAGATCACTAAACATTTAATGAATCTGAACCAGATCTAGAGGTGAATTCACTGATATTTTTCATAGATTATTTATCATAATCATTACATTGGGATGTAATGGGAAAATGATGCGCAACATATAGCCCCTCCTATTCAAATGCCAACCTCACCTGCTCGTATGATGATCTAGATCATGGTCATCTGGTGCATCCTGCTAGATAACCAACGAGGCTCTGACGTCCGAGTGTTTGCCGGATTGGTTTGCCGGGAAATATGTCTCTAAGGCGGAAGAATCAAGAAAGTGGTCAAAGGCATCAGAATTCAAAAGGCAACGAGAAATCACTGCATTAAAGGCCCTGATGACAGGGCCTCTCAGATCGTGACCCAGCGAAACCCCTGTCACAGAACTGGAAAAGTGTCTATAAAAACTTCAGAGTTGATTATTAAAATATGTACGTGGAATGTGAAGACCATATATCAGGCTGGATTTTCTGTATCATGATGAAATTTCTTCTCATCTATCTTATAATAAAAATTTGAATTGTAGTTACCTATAATGTAGATAATTATGTAAACTTGGCATATTTTTAATGAGGAACATTCGGTCCATATAAACACTATTTCCTGCCAAGGGTGACATTTTTTCAGTGACATGTTTCTTAACAAAATTAAGAATTTCACTCTCTGCTTGTTCCAGTTGGGTCTTTGAATTGAGACAAGCTGCAGTCAAACCTGTCTAAAAAACAAATGATTATAGTTTATGACGTGTCCTGAAAAAAGGTTAAAAAATATTAAATAATTATTTCTTAGATCAAAGAAAAGGGAAATCTGACATAGAAGTCCAGCCAAATATGATAAATTCTCTTCTATCAGAAACTAATAGTGGTGGAATTCATCTTACTAAGATCTGTAGCACAATAAGTACAGCATTACATAGATACTTTTTGTGAAGTAACTGTTATCGTTTACAAGGTTAGTTTTAACACTTTCGCTGTGGAAGCCGCCATACCGGGCGGCGCCGTTTGGCGGTATATGCGTATTATATATACTATCAAAAAAGTTCATTCCGCACAGGAGAACGTTCTGATATAAAGTTCCGCTGCGAAAGTGTTAATGAACCATTATAGACCAATCCAGTTAATAATAAATAAATCTTTTTTCGTCACAACTGTATAGACGGGTTAAACAGTTGAAATGTGTATGTAGTATGAGATAGTACAAAAGGACTCTTATATATGTATATTATATTACATTAAACCATACCTTCTTATGTTGTTTCGTGCACCAAGCATCCATTTTATTAAGTATACTATTAGGTTGATGTATTATAATATCTGGTCCTTCAGCAATTATATTTAAATCTGCGTCTGTTACAAGACAGGCAATTTCCATTATTTTGTCCTGGTCTACATTTAAACCTGTCATCTAAAACAAATATGTGAATGGGCTAATTTATAATTTTGACACAATAAAAAAAATTCACAAGTTATAGTATAATTAAGAGATTAATTAAGATACTGCTGTCTGTATTTCCCGTAATATTTAAAAATATAACTAGTTTAACAGATTCAATTATCAATAAGAAATAAGAAAATAATGAAAGTATACACAAAATTACTTACATATAAAAAATAAAATATTATTAATAATAACAAAACAAGAACAAAAATGAAGACAGAAAGAAAAAAAACTAAAAAACACTTAAAGAAAATAAACTTTTGGTTTCTGTGGGTATAGATAGATAAAAAAACAGTATGTGGCACTCCGGGAGTGACCGATGAGGGGAAGCATAGCTTTCTTGTCGTCTATGCAGGGAGCGATGATTTTTAATAATTAATTTAATTTGATTCGGTTCCACTCTATTCGATTCGATTCCAATTTCATTCGAAGAAAGATCAAAACGAGCAAAACAAACGCATGTATCTAGTGCAGTATATATTTCAAAAGATGTAATGATTGACTCACAGCCAAAAACGTTAACAATCACAGAAGATGAAATCGAAATTAACACAGGTACAGCGATTAGTGCAGTTTTAGGAGCCATCCGAAATAGTCCATAGTTACAGAGGGATCACTTACTGAAAATCAGCACAGAAGAGAAGGCTATCCAAGTGACCCCATCTATATTAAGTGAAGTCAAAAAAGATACTTTGTATGATTTGATACAAACAAATTGTGAATTAACTGCATTCACTGGAATATCCACTCTAAATTTGCGTCAATAAACTTACTTTAACCTTTAATTGTGGCTTATTCCCATTTAAATAGTAATTACATTATTGCTTCAGCTAAATCAATGTATTCTTTTAGTGTTTACTAAGTTAAAAACTGACCTCACTTTTCTTTGCCTTTCTGTTATATTTTATAACATTTAATGATGTATTTAGTAATATCTGTTACAACATGAAGTATTCAATAATAGTCAACATGCATATCTTAAAGGCAAAGAGATGCAAACAGCCATATATCAATTTGCTCAAAATATCTTACAAGCACTAGAACAGAATGAGGTATTTCTGTATAATCTATAATTGGTTCAAATCATTCTTACCAGGAAGATCACAAAGAGTAATTTTAACAAAGGATAATATGAATATTAAATCAGAAATTAAACCTATTAAATTAGGCATTTCTCAGTGCAGCATAATTGAACTGATAATTTTCATTTTTTAGATAAATGATATGCCCATACTGTGTTAAGTAATAGTGACAATTGTAGTCGAATTAATTATGCTGATGAGTCAACTGCTCTTGTAACAGCAAATCATTTAGGAATTCTAACTAAATGAATCTTTCGATATTTATGAAGAAATGTTAAAGTGGTTCTCCAGTGAAGGATTAATTAAGAACTCCAGATCAAACTTAGAATGTCCAAATAATAGTCTGTTAGATGATACAAATATTGAAATTGGCACTAAAACTACATTTTTAGTCACATACAGCAACTTAATAAAAGGTCATGATGGAAGCAATGAACTTGATAAAATACTTTTTTGTCAGAAATGATCACTCAAAATTATTAAAAAATGGGATTTGGAGCATCTTGCAGATGAGACTTTAAAAATAACAATATCTTAATAGTACCTGCAATATGTATTGAGAAATAGATACTATTCCTCTTTAGAATAAAAATTTGTTTGAAATAAATCTACTTACACATTGTTATAACAATAGTAAGATATATTCTTGCACGATATTCTTTAATAAAGTATACCATGACATAAGTCATGCCAAAATTAACTCAGTATAAAAAAGCTGTGCATAAATTACTATTGCATACTGAACCATACATGGTGATTGATTTTATAAATTCATTATGTAACAGAATTTCTGTAATTTCTTTTTTTGTTGTGATGTGTATTTTGCTGTATATATGTGTATATCCTTGTATGTATGTACAATTTTCGAAATAAAGATTACTACAACTATTAATACAAGGCCAAAACGAACTGAATATATCTTCACAAGAAGATATATACTGAGAAAATTGGAGATTGATGCAGTATTGTCCATAAAGCATATTCCTGAGAATAATAAAAATAAATAGAAAATAGACCAGTTCCTACATGTCTGATCAACTTAAAGACAATCTTCAACAGAGTAAGACTCAAAGCTGTATTCATAGTTTATATAATAGAAAACGATTGAAAACATTTACCAAAACATCAAAGTAAAAGTCCGAATAGATGGACAACTTATGGAACCTATAGACATAGGCAAAGAAATAAGAAAGGAGGACTCAAATGAATAAGCCATATGCTCTTCAATTTAATCATATATTAGGTTAGCAAAAATGTCTACAAATGAACAGAATACAGAACGAAGACAAAAAATTAAAATACTAAAAATATTATATAGATGAGAGAATATTCATAAACTAATGACAATGGTGTCAGTCTTTAACAAATAATGGAAATAAAATACTTTGAAATTATACTGTCAAGTTATGGTGACCTGAAGAGAGAGGTAATGGATATAGTATAAACAGGAGAATGGACTGGCAAAATACTATAATAACATTATAAGATACGGTCAAGAATTTATAAATCCAGTAAAAAACCAATGACATAATATGCATCAGAAACAAGACACAACCACAACACAAAGGCTATTGGAAATAGTTAAGATGAGACTACTGGTAACAATTACACAAATACACTGAGAGATCCAAAGTGAAAACATTAGAAGAAAATGTAACATACAGGATAGAAATGAGTGAACACTAAACAAAAATAAGAATTTAATAATCAAGAAAGTTGAATGGAGAAGACCAGAGTAGTTAAAACACCAAAGAGATAAATCATCAAAGGATATGAATATTGGCCGACCACACAAAAGATAAAGTGAGAACCTTCCATGGCAGTATCAATTTGCTAAGGAATATGCAGAATTGCTGACTGAAAAAAAAGGGAAAATAAAATCAAACTAAGACTATATAAACATATTGTGTTTAGTTTATATCAAATATACTAATTAGATATTTTTGCTGAGCTTCCTTTATAACAATCCCTATTTAACAAAGATAATGCATGATTAACTACATTATTCCTGTTAATTTTTTTTATGTTAAGATTTATGGTAAAGTGTGTCATTTAAATTTAACAACAAAAAATAACAGATACATAATTAACAATCATTCAACTTACTTCCATATCGACCCATACTATTCTATTTACTTCTAAATCTAACATTGGTGGAGTGATATTGACCATGGCTGAAATAATATAGCTTATAATAGTCTAACAGCTGCTTTAGTATATATAAATTTATTACCAGAATGGAACGTCTTTGAATATTTTACTAACTGTTTTTGTACAATCTTAAACATGAGTATTATTTAAAATAGATAAAATTAAACTGGAATTTGAAATTAAATATTTAAGTGGCGCGTTTTTATTTATCTTAGAATTAGGTTAGGTTATTAACAATTAACATGCTTTTACAAGGACATAATTAAACGTCATCGTGCTTTTACCAATCAAGAATCGTGTTAAGATAGTAGTCATTCAGACATTGGCCAAAAAAATATACAATAGACGGAACATGTAAAGGGACAAAAGACACATAGCCGTAGATATAAATATCTATTAGGGGGGATATTATATGAAAATATTATTATAATATTGTTAAAATTTATGGTAGGGATGCATGTAACATGCACATTAAACATATAATGAAATGTGGTGATTAATAGTTACGTCAAAAATATAATTTAATAGCTCTTCTCACGAATTTAAGGCATTGTCTAATTATGATACTCCTAAAGCAGTTAAAAAAAGTGGCAAAGTACTGACGTACTGAAGTCAAGTACAATAAACTTTCTTTAATCCGCTACCCACAGATAAAATTACACCCGGCATGAACTTTCAGCATGCCGGGTTATCAAATATATAATACCTGATTATAAAGATGAATATCGGGAGTAGTTGGTAGAAGTAGAAATTAAACTACAGACTTTGAAATGATGAGATGGAGATGGACATATACCAACGTGAGATGGAGTCCAGATCATTATGACTGTTATGTTAGCAGAATATAGTTGGTTACAGATGGAGTGTATTTCCTGGATTTTTGGAGAAGATGCATCTTATGGAATGAATAGAGGAGAGAGAATCAGTACAAAGTACAACTGGCAATTGTTTTACTTTCATTTGAATTAGGATGGACTGAAGTCTTTATCGCTTGAAGTATTCCATATAATTTTGCGGTGTAAATACTACAAGTTCTAAATAGTCGCACAGAGCTTATTGTCATCGTCATTGTGGACACAGCGCTGCCACAACAGTCTTTATTCTTGGACGCATCGGTGAACAAAATGTCATCAAATTGTGTTAAGTTTAGGATGTTTTGGAAAGATTTTCTGAGGATTGAGTTTGTGGTTTGAAAGATTGTGCATCCATGGAGCTGTCTTGGGGGTATAAATAAAAAGTAGTATTTGAAAGGTTTATGGATTCTAATAAAGGAGATGATATTTGTGGTAATGTGAGTGAGTGATTGGATGCGTTTGCTGGGGGAGGTTCTATGGGATTGATTAGATTTATTACCGGGTTACTTGGGTTTGCTGATATTTTTACAAAGTATGAAAGTAGAAGTTGTTGCCTTCTTAGATGGAGTGATGGCTCTGAAAATTCAACACAAACACTTTGATTGATTGAAAACACCAAGACATAGTCGTAGGGATTTATTTTGAATCGTGTTTAGAGACTTTAGTATGGAGCAAGATGCCATATAAAGAATACTGCCATAGTTTAGCCTAGAGCAAATTAACGCTCTATAAAAAAAATTTTTAACAATATTTAATATTAAAACCTTGTTTTTTAACCTCATGTAAAGTAGCATTAAGATGTAAGTAATCCATGTTCAAAAACTTTATAGTTTTATTACTACTATAGTATACCTTTTGCACAGCATTCGAGCGTTTTGCATAAAAGACGAATAGAAGCAAATTTTCAGGAGCAATCTCCTCTTCCTCCTCATTCGTTGAGCCCTTGTCAGGGCTTAGTGACACTCTAATTATTATTAGATTGCTGTCTTCATTGGCTGCGATCCTGTGCCATATGGATGGCTTCATGTAGGTTAATTTCCACCAGACTCTTCGTTTGGTCTGAGCATCGTGTTGCCCATCGTGTTGGAGATCTTCCAAAACGAGTAAATTGGGTATGCTCGGTTTACTTTTTTATGTGAAGCTCTTCCAGAATTGACAGGTTGGTATGTTCTGTCCAGGACACGTGTAGGATTCTTCTTTAGACCCACATTTCGAAGGCTTGATCTTACTCCTATCGGTTTTTGCTGCGTGTGTGGCAATGGGAAAAATTAGGGATTGGCCAACCTGAGCTTAGTATTCTTTGTTATTGTTCGGTCTTTCCATATTTTAATCAATTTAGATGTTGCGGTTCGGGTGATTGTCGCCATTGTTGGTTATCAGGGAGCCCAAGTATACAAATCTATCTACCACTTCGAAATTGACCACTTGGTCTATGTACGGTAGATTATTGTTTGCTCTATCTACGATCATTATTTTTATTTTTACGGTGTTGATTTAAAGTCCGAATTCTTCCCTTATCAGGCTTAGCCATTCAGTGACGGTAATCATTTCGACTTCATTTGGTGCTAGTATAAGTGTATCATCTGTGTATCGAAGGTTGCTGATTTTTCTGTCTCCTATAGTGATTCCTCCATCTCATTCAGCTAGTACTTTCCTCATTATATATTCAGAATATATGTTGTATAGATAATAATCTAGTAATCTAATAATGGTGATAGCATGCAGCCCTGTCTAGTTTCTTTCTTTGTTTTGAACGCATCTGAATATGTTTCGTGTATTTTAACTTTGACTGAGTTTTATCATAAAGATTTTTGATTACGTTAACTAGGTAGTTAGGTACTTACTCCCAAATTTTCCATTATACTCCAGAGGGGATCCCATTTTACTGAATCGAAAGCCTTTGTGTAATCTACGAAACAGAGCAGCATTGGTATGCTGTGTTCCCTCTCTTTTTCTATTATCTGTCTGGTGTTCAGTATCTGCTCCCGCCTCCCTTTTCCTGGTACGAATCCGCATTGTTCTCTGGCTCTAACAGTAGAAAGTTCTTTAGCCGTTTATTGATTATATGTAGCAGGATTTTGCTCTGATGGGGAAGAAGGGCAATATTTCTTTAATTGCTGCATATGGCTAATGATTCTTTTTGATGGATAGGGATAAAGGTTGATTCGAATCATTCATCAGGCCATTCACCTATGATCCATATTAATTGCACTAATGCAGTATTATATCTACGCCTATCTCGCTCATTGCTTTTATTCTCCACTGGTATGCCATTGGCTGAGAGCCTTCTCTACTTCTGCTTGTAAGATTATTGGTTTTGTCTCTCTGATTGCATGTTTTTTGTGTTCTGAGACTGATGCATCTTTTATAGTGTCTTTGTATAATTCTGAGCAGTAATGTTTCCCTTTCTCTGCAATGCCCTCTATGTCGGTTTTTACTTCTCCATTATGGTCTTGAATGACTTGAACTCTCGGGTCAAATATTTAACTTTTTTACAGTTCACGACTTTCATGGCGGTTTGCATGTTACTGCAGTTCTTGACACAGATTATTTATATAGTTGTTTTTATCTCTGGTGAACATACATTTTATTCTTTTGTTTAGTTACGCTATTTCTTGAGGCTTCTTGTTTTTGTGGTATGTTATAGTATAACTCTTCTTTTTTCCATTAATTCTAAGGTTTCCCCTGACATCCAATGTTTGTTCTTTTGGGTTTTAAGCGGTGTGCACTCTTCTTCTACCGAATATATCCAGCTTTTTATTCCATTCCACATTTTATTTATATCTTTTAATATTTGTGGAATCAAAAGACGAAAATTAAATTGGTTTGAAGGTTTGAACACATTATTAGGATGGAACAGAGCAGTAAGAAGAGTAATTGAATCCAAGAGATACGGGAAGAGAAGAAAGGGAAGACCAAAAATGGGATGGTTGGAACAATCACTGAAAATAGGCAGAGAAAAAGGAAAATCATTTCAACAAATGAAAGAACTAGCTAGGGACCGAGGAAGGAAGAAGTGGGTACAATAAATATGAAAATATCACTACAACGCCCAAACTGGGCATTAAGGAGTTCTCGAGAAAGAAGAATATTCGTAGTTTTTCTTTGTTTATCGGTTTTATCTGGATTTCTTCTGTATTAGTTACCCTTCGCTGTTTTGTCTGATACTATTCTAGACATAGCTTTTACATCTAATACTGAGTTTTTCCATCTTTTCCGCACGAGTAGTGGATTTGATTTTTATGTTCTCTATTTGGACTAGTCCATGTTGAGAGCCTTCTTGGGTGGTATTTATAAAGTATATTTGTTATCACTAGATTGTTTTAACTTGCAATCTGTAGGACACGTTCTCCTCTGTTGTTTCTAATGCCCAAGCCCAATGACCCAACAATATCTTTCAAATATGGTTCATTTTCAGTGTTTCCCACCTTAGCGTTAAAGTCTCCAGTAATATATACTGGTTTTTTTTGTGGGATTTTCTTTAAGATGTTTTTTATGTTATTGTAAATGTCGTCAATACTTTAATTTGGGGCATCTGTTGTGGGCATCTACCTATACTTGAATGACATGGAAATGACAGTAATCTCCTAAGAGACTGTATAGTTAAAATTTATCGGTTTGTAGTTATCGTGTAAACTTATAAATTATTTTTCTATCTTGAAGTACAAATATTTCTGAAGTTATAAATATCTTATTACTAATAAGAATATTCAATAGATATTATAATAATGATAAAATAATAAAATAAAGAGGTATTACCAAAAAATTGAAATAAAATTGATTATTTTCGATTACTATATTAAAATAAAAAGACAAAATAGAGAAACACAATTTTAGTTCGGTAAATATTCTTCACGTCCAAATAGATATCCACGTCAAGGTGGTAACAATAAGAAATGAAAATGAAAATTATTGTGCACTTTTTAGGAATTGGTAACAAAAAAAAGAAAACTTCCTCATTTTTGACTGTCCTAAAAATATGTTCAGTCCTGAAAGTAACGATAAATTTCGATAAATCTTAACACGATATTGATATTTCAAGCTATATAAAATAAAATATTGTTTATAACGCCCTTCTGATAAGTATGTAGTCAAAAAACAGAGATTTCTACACAAGAAAATATTAAGCAATTCATCGACATTGGATTTTGTCGATTTAAGATAAAAAATATATCTTTAATCGTAGCTGTAACCTAGCAATCAACGAATAAAGCAAAAACGTCCGTAATCCAATCTTTATACACATTTTTTTTTTTTCGAAAGTCTGAAAATTCTGGAGATGTATTTTTCTATTTATAAGTGAAAGTCTTTTGTAATTGTTGTTCGACAAAAAAAATATTTATCAAAAACCAAATTTCTTGAAAAGGGGGATAAGGGGAATTTTAAGTAGTTTTAAATACTTAATATTCTTAACAAGTATAAGTACAAGTGGAAAAGTTTGATTACTTGCACAATGCAAATAATAATGTAACAATAAAAAATAATATCTTTAATTTGTCATATTTATTAAAAAGAAATAGGTACCTATATATGTTTAAAAAATCATATTTTTATTATTAAAATATGTAGCTAAGATGAGTTTCTTAAAATAGAACTTTTAAATACCAACTTATATATGAAGCAAAGTCTGAATTAAAAAAATGAAGTTTCCAACCAAGGGAGCGGAGCAGGAACAGAGAGTAGATATTATCACCTAGAGATTGTATCAAACCGAGAGGGAAGGAATACGTAATGAGAATTACATCCACAAAGAAAATTAATTTTCTGTGGTCGGCAAAAAAATTTTAAAAAATCCTTAAAAAAACTTATAGTTATCTCCACACCGATCTAAACTTCTTCATTTTCTTAACATCTCAAAAATTACCCATTATTTTCTTCTAGCTCACCCATGTACCTCCCAAGTGTCAGTTGCATCTGTTCTTTTACGTAAAGGTATTGAAATTTTCAACATTTGTCAGTTATTGTGAATTTTAAAATGTATGCGTATGAGGCAGAACAAGAACGTTTGAAACGTCTAATCCACGAATGCCTACGAGACAACGACGAGAAGAAAATATTAAGTACGACAATGACGAAAAAGAAAATAACATAGAATAAATGAATGAAAATAGTGATGCGGAACAAGAAATTTCTGATACGGAAAGTGCTGAAATGATGGTTTCTGCTGGGCCTTTCTTTCTTGGTAAAGATACAACTACTAAATAGATGAAACATATTCCTCGAAGAAATGTTAGAACACGTTCAGAAAACTTAGTTTTGCATTTGCCAGGTGCTAAAGAAGTCACCAAGAATTCAAAAGGTGAACAAGATATTTGGAAATATTTTTTTAACGACACCATGATAACCATTATTGTTGAACCTACAAAAAAACATAGCAGACACTAAGAGAACTATAATTGAAAGAGGAACGCAAAGAAACAGATGCTTTAGAAATTCGTGCTTTTATTGGTTTACTCTATTTGGCAGGTGTATCGAAAAGTGGCAGGTTAAACACAGACGAACTTTGGAATAAAGACGGTACAGGAGTTGAGATATTTCGACTAACAATGTCCAGGTAAATACCAATTTAAATTTTTACTTCAACACCTAAAGAAAATTATTAGATAAATTTTGTCCCGTACGAGAGATTTTTGAAATGTTTACTTTTAGTTGCAAAAACGGTTACACGCTGTTTGAATATGTCAGAATAGATAAAAAATTGGAAGTATTTAGATATCGATGTAATTTTAAACAGTATATACCTAATAAACCAAATAAGTATGGATTAAACATTTTTTCCGTTGGATTCCAAGACCTTTTATACCTGCAACTTGGAACCATGTTTGGGGCAACAACCTCAAGGTCCTTTTGTTGTAAGTAATTCTCCATCAGAAGTGGTAAAGAGATTATGTAATTATGATTATATATTATATATTATGTGAGCCTCTTATTATCATCATAATCATCATCGAGCCTTCTGCGTCCAATGTGGAACATAGACCTCCCCTAAGTATTTTGACGTCTTCTGTCCATCTTGTGCTTCTAAGAGGAAAAACACGGAACATTACGCTGACGCTGACAATTGGTTTTCAAGCATACCAATAATCCATACCTTGCTTCATGATTACAAACTTACATTTTCAGAAATGTGCCGCAAACATAAGAAGGAATTATCTCATGAATTTTCTAAACCCATAAGCAGACCTATTGGATCCAGCATGTTTGCTTTTCATGATGATATTACCTTGGTGTCCTATATACCAAAAAAAATAAAAAAAAACGTATACCTGTCTAGTTTGCATCATGACGATACAATTGATGAGGATTCTATAAAACCCGAAATAATTCATGACTGCAATTCTACAAAGGGGGGGAATTGACACATTAGACAAGTTACGTGCTGTCTACAACTGCGATAGGAATACTCTACGATGGCCAATGGTAATTTTGTATTCCATGCTAAATGTAGCTGGCATAAACTCCATTGTGATATCCTTGTCTATGTCCTTTTCTATTGTAATAATAACGAGATTCGTTTACTACGAAGACAATTTTTGCACAATTTAGCATTCGCTCTTATCGAACCGCAGCCTAACGTTCGTGCTTGTCAAGCAAATATACCACGTATCATGTCAGCGAGAATATAGGAAATCAATAAGGTAGATCCTGTAAATCAGCCTCGACATATTCCAGAAGGTAATAGAGGCATATAAGGCTTTCTCGACAATGAAAAACGGACCCACCAGTCACTACTGCACAAAATGTGAAAAATTTATGTGTGGTGAACAAATGATCTATGCTTGCATAGATTATTTTTAGGATAATTATTTGAATAGATTTTTAAAACCTATATATATATATATATATATATATATATATATATATATATATATATATATATATATATATATATATATATATATATGTATTTTCTTGGTAAACATTAAAACTTAAATTGTCTAATCAATTGCTTCGATTTTCGCTAAATTTTTTTCCGAATGTATTCTCGTAATTACATATTTTAAAATTTTATAATATTTTACTCAGAATAAATGCTCTAGCTGTAATTTATCATTTTCAAATAGTTAATTAACATCTACTTAACAAAAATATAGGCGGACAAATAATCTGCGCGCCAGATGCAGTGTCCATATTATAAACGCCAGCCGTGGAAGGTTATTTAAAAGGGAACCTTTTCGGACTATGTATATCACAGAAAGTTTTCGGACTAACAAGTCCATCATCAGTGCTGTTACTAGATATCCATGAGTGAAGCCACTAAATATGAAAAACCCTTTAAATGTTAATAAATTTGTTATATATTACATCGTTGCTGAGTTGCTACCGTCCATATATAGACAATTTCAAGTCTTACGTTGCCATGAAGTAAATCTGTTAAAACTTTAAAATCATATAAATTTATCAGCAACGATGTCATATATAACAAATTTAATAACATTTAAAGGGTTTTTACCCACATTATTAATGGCTTCACTTATGTATACCTGGTAATAGTACTGATGATGTACCGAAAACGTTCTGTGATGTAGCCCGAAAGGGTTGTTTTTTTAAGATAAATATACCTTTCTATAAAGGATTTTTTAGATAACATTTTTTTAATAAGAATAACCTTTCAAAGCATTAGTAGAGCTTACTTGAAATTAAATTCACTAGCTACATTATTTTATATTTAAATGGGAATAAGCCACAATTAAAGGTTAAAATACGTTTATTGGCGTTTCAATTTCCACTTCGGAAATCGTTCTCAAAATACAAACATTAGTAAATTAAACAAATTTTGTTTTTTGTTACTTAGTGAAAAATTCTTCTAATAATTTAATTTTATCTGACTCATCTATATTGACAATTCAGACATACCTTATACATTTTAAAGTAGAAGACTTTAAAATGATATTGCCAATATTGTTGAGTTGCGTTCCTGGGACGACTTTACTTATAAGATAGTTCATTCGATTACATGAAATCAACTTTAACTTGAGAATATCCGTCAGAAAAGATCATAACATGTAATTCGTCTTTAAAAAGAAAAATACATGCCACGATGACAGTAAAATTCTCCTGTTAGTGATTCAAATATAGTCCTAAAAGAAACGGATGGTAAAAAGAGAAAAATCAAAGAAGCCGCTCTAATTATGCTAAATGAGACCAATTGTGTCGCGAATTCCTCGGCAGAATGTAGTAGGATCTGGTTACCCATATTGAAAGAGGAAGTTATTAAAAGGAAAATACCAGTATTGGTAAGTCAGTAACATATAGAGAATACATCATTTATGTTTTTTAAATAACAAACATATAAAATCGGAATTTGGTGTTTATTGAAGGTAAACTAAATGCACGATCAAATACTTACCATGTCGGGATAGTATTATGAGGTTTTTTTCCTGGTTTTTCCCTCATAATTTACTATGGAATCACTAACAGGAGAATTTTACTGTCATCATGGCATGTATTTGTCTTTTTAAAGACGAATTACATGTTATGATCTTTTCTGACGGATATTCTCAAGTTAAAGTTGATTTCATGTAATCGAATGAACTATCTTATAAGTAAAGTCGTCCCAGGAACGCAACTCAACAATATTGGCAATATCATTTTAAAGTCTTCTACTTTAAAATGTATAAGGTATGTCTGAATTGTCAATATAGATGAGTCAGATAAAATTAAATTATTAGAAGAATTTTTCACTAAGTAACAAAAAACAAAATTTGTTTAATTTACTAATGTTTGTATTTTGAGAACGATTTCCGAAGTGGAAATTGAAACGTCAATAAACGTATTTTAACCTTTAATTGTGGCTTATTCCCATTTAAATATAAATTAATTTAAAATGCCACAAGAAAATAGCTTCAGAACAATAGCTACATTATAGTAATCTCACAGTGTATATCAAAAATATATATATATATATATATATATATATATATATATATATATATATATATATATATATATATATATATATATATATATATATATATATATATATATATAAAATATTTAGGATTTTAGCCTTTAATAAAAAGTCAGAAGTATTTAAAACACAAAAATAAGCAGATTAAAATTAAATTTAATATGAAAAAAAGCTTTAATATTTTTGAAGCATATGCAAAGAAAATGTTAAATGCAGCCAAACGTGGCTCAAATGACCCGACGAGAATCTCAGTTCAGAAGGTGTAAATTTTATTAATTATAAGCAAAAAATTAAAAAAGAAAGTTATAGTATCGGTTTCATCAATGCTTTCTGTTCAATTTTTGTTTAATTTCAATTTTAAATACTATTTTTATTTTAATATTTAGAAACACATATTAAATACCAATGCCAATACAATGCCAAGTTATTCGTTGATTCCCAAACCGTTCTAGATGCGCATATGGATTGTCTTTGGTTCTAAAATCAAGTTATCAGTAGGTGTCGATTACCAGTTTTCAAATAGTCGTCGGTTAACTTTTAAAAGATCTATTGTTATATAAAATAATTGCACATTTTTATAAACCATACTCAAACTTTTAGTTATGACTAGCAGATATTATATTACTAAAACCTGATTACATCTACTTAAATTGTAACAGGTAATTAAAGAAACAATAAAATTATTGTGCCGGTCTTTCAGTAGTCATAAAGCAAATAATAGAATACGTGCGCAGAACTGTTACTTTCAGCAAATGAATAGAGACAGAATATAGAGAAATAAAAAACTTAAAAAAGTGTCTGTGTCTGTGATGGGCATGTTGTTAAAGTTTTATGTTTTATTTCAAGCTTGTGTTGAACGAATAACACGTGGTTTTATTGTTGCTGAATCTTGAATAAAAACTCAAAAAGTAAGTCATATTTTAAGTCATTATAGCGTAATAATTATTCAAACATCTTAGTCATGTTATATCTCACATAATGCATGTAATAGATTTATTGTTAATAGATAGAAAATCGTTAACCTGAAGGTGCACTAATAGTTTATATATTTTTATATTATTCATTTATTTTCTTGAATCCTGTAATAAGTATAGTCATATGTAGTAAAAAATTAACAAAAATATTGTTTGCGTCTGGTTAACTTATCACGCCAATAAATAAATTGAGATGTAATTTTATTTCTTTATCGGAAACTTCTGATAGGATATTCTATTCGATATAGAAATACAATAATTTTTTAGTTATCTAATCCATTTCCCGGTCTGTTAATTGTCTAGTATCTTTTTTGTATCTCGTAATAAAATAGTTCAAAATTATTTCTTTTTCTATCGCTGTGAAAATGCTCATCTCAAATGCTATGCACCGTACATCTAAAACGGTTCACTTTTAATTCGTTCCATTTTACTCGCGTTCGTTTGTCGTTCGTTCTATCAAGCTCATAGATAAAGAATAAGCTGTTGTTCGTAACTTAATTTTGTTATATTCAACCAAGTATTTTGTCGTTATTTAGCCAAATTCGCTTGTATATTAGACTGTTGGAATTATTATTAAATTGACACTATACGATATATTTGCTTCCTATTTAGGTGTAGCTACCATTGCGTCTTTCCCAATTCCTATGATTAATATTTGACGTCTCCTTCTGACAATCTAAAATGTTTAAATGCATTTTTCCTGAAAACATTTAAAATGTTTCGTGTTTAACGCAGCGTAAATTTTCTGTTAAAAAATACTAAAATGTCAGAACTTCGACGCAATTTCATCAGCAAGAATCGTCCATATCCGGGCCGTATAACAACATGGTTTGATTTAAATGTATACAAACTTAATGGTTTTCTTGAAGTTTATTTTGTAAGTGATCTTACATTAAGTTAGCTATCTTTAATAATAAAATAAATATATTCGAGCCGGGTTTACGGATTTCTATGCACCTCTTTTCTATGCACCTTTGAGGCCTGTCACTTACATTCTCCACTATTTGGAAGTTCAGGTCAGGACTTAAATCTTTGATATGAAAGCGATTTGAATATGAAAGCGATATGCTCTTCTAGCTCGGCACAAGCTTTGGAGGAAGAAGTAACGATCTCCAAAATCTCCAAAAACTGTTATTGAACAGCAGGTTCCCTTCGGATTAAAGCAGCACACGGTAATGTGTACGCCAGTCTTATAATCATGCGTCTTATAATCTTCCAATCTAGGTTTTCCAACCCACTGCCTACCTTTGATAAAGCTAACTTTCTTATTTTATAATGGCACACAATTCGTCTCAAAGCTGTTAACGTGCGCCATGTGTTCTTAGAGGCGCACTTTCGGCCTGACGATCTCTTTGTCACCAGGTTAATCAAAGGCTGAAGGGTGCTGATTTTTGAACTCACCAACTTTTTGTTATATACTGAAAAGATTCCCTTGATCATGCTGAGGTCGTCGGTGACACAGTGAGGTATGGATATATCTTCTGGAATGGTAAAAAGATTTTGTACAACGGTCACAGGCATATTTTATTCATCTGCATAAATTTGCATATTTCTTACAGGTTTGTAGTGTGTTTAGCCCTTCCGTTTGGGACATCATCATCATCATCAGTTGGCGCTACAGCCCTTCGTGAGCCTTGGCCTGCTTCAAAACATTTTTCCATCCTTCCCTATCGAGTGTCTGTCTTCTCCAGCCCCTCACTCCAATTTTAGCATAGTTATTTTAGTGGGATCACTCCCATCCATCCGCATAACGTGGCCCACCCACCTTAGGCGGTTTATTTTGATGGTCTTCACAATATCTGCATCACCAAAAAGTCTATAGAGTTAAAAGTTTTATAGCGCCTTCCCCACAGACCCTGTTCGTTTACTCCGCCATATATGGTCCTCAATACTTTTCTTTCAATCATTTGGAACAGGTGAATCAAATTCGGAACTTATGCTTTTGATTTATAATTAGTCGGGGAATAGGCCATAATTTTACTTTAAAATAAGTTTTTGAAGGTTCGATTTTCCCCTCGGAAAAAAGCCGAAATCAAAACGTCAAAATCAACTTATTTTAAAGTAAAATTATGGTTTATTCACTGTAAAAATTGTAACTTATATTAAGACGACACAAAAAAAATGGCTTCAGAAAAATATTAATGTTTGTTAGTACCACTTAAAATAGTTACGAGAGAAAATCCGGGACAATCATCTTGTGTGGGTATTACGTCCATAGCTTTCCCGTTATTGCCTACAATTCTATAATTCTTGAAATCCCAATTCATCAGTTACATAGCCAGTACTTTACGCTCGAAACATCTTAAAAATCCTAAAATACTATTAGCCCAATCCTAGCAAAACCCATAAGTCCCATACTTATGCAAAAATCATCAATTTCACGGCAAAATTTTTCGCAGATATCTGAAGCTTTTAAGACATAGGTGGGGGTTACTAGATGACGAATAGATGAAAAGGTACACGTATTTTTACCTTGCGTTTTTTTAAACAATAATTTATGGTCACAATTTGATTTTTTGTCTGAGTGTTTTCCCTTATATTTTAAATAAATAATATTTATATAATTTTTTTATATCAAGAATATTTTTATTTTCCCGTTTTTTCAATTAAAATTGATAAATAATTTATGGAGATATTTGCAAAAAAGCAGTTTTTTTTGCATTAATTTATAAATTTTTTTATTAACAAAATAAAATGTTATTAATATATTTGAACATCGAGGAATTACCGTCTTTTCAATTTTTGCGAAATTTCCCCCCGATCGGTCAAATACTTTAAAAGTTATTTAATTTATTTATCCCTGGGGCTAATTATTTAAACCATTGAACTTGCCCTATGAATGATGCTAGACACATTTAGCAAATTTCATAGGGTTGTTTAAGACTTAAACTATCTCAGAAGTTAAATGCATATTGCGTTTTCATCGAAATTATTTACAAAATAAACGTTTGAAAAAGGGGTATGTTTTTTATTTATAAACAATTGTAATAACTTTTATATTTTTCAAGCTACAGACTTGTACGTACAACCATTGGATAGCTGGTAAAAAAACTCACATTAAAAAAAACTTCTGTGACCAATAGGAACGAAGTTAGCGACTATTTTTAAAAAAATCGTATTTCCATTGTTTATAAACATTAAGAAGTAAAACCTAAGTAACCCACCTATGTCTTAAAAGCTTCAGATATCTGCGAAACATTTTTCGGCCTTTTTTTTAACCAGACTGGGCTATATCATCTTCGCTATCTTCTTGATCAAGGGACTCTTGCTCTGGTTGATTTTCGTTCTCATCTTGGTATAGCTCATCCCAAAGTAATATATCAATAAGAGGGTGTGTTATTTCACGCATCAGCTAGCTTACAATATTTTATAAATGTTTATCAACAAGTTTAATACAGTGATCATTATTGGGACACAAAAAAAGAAAATTAACATCTACACTGACTCAGTTCGATGCCTCAAGAGCGCTAGCATACTTAGAAACATGAAACCGCTGTCTCAACAACGACCATATGTTATCTAATATTAAAACAAGTAACTTTTGACAACATTGGACAACAACCAATCTATCCTGAAAAAATTATTGATTTCACGTAAAAATCTTATAAAGATATTTGAAGGTTCTAAAAAGTATATGAAGGGTAGCTGATGAAACATCCGTGAAGACATACAGCTGATTTTGCCTTATTTTTGTTTTAAACAATCTGAAAAAGCGAAAAAATCATTTTTCCATCTGGCAAACAATTTTTTTTTTCACTTTTTAAGCTTGTTAAAAAAACAAAGCACATACAGGTGTACGTCTTCACGGATTTTTCATCAGCTACTTCTCAAATATCTTTCAAAACCTTCTCCGTATAAGCTTTTTATACGTTTTTAATTGGAGCGGCTTCTGCGCATTCTTTATGGTACCACTCTTTTCTTGTACTTATCTTCTGCTCCATACCAGTTATATCCTGCGCTGTCGATTACAATACTCTCATCTCTTATCTTGTTACACTGTTCGTTTATATTGGCAGGTACATTTTGAAGGACTTCTGTGAGACGTCTGTCCAGTTTGGTCGGAAGGTCATCGATCTTACTAGAGTCTCTAAGTTCATTCACGTTATAACTTGTTTGCTTTGTTCCTTTCTCTTTTTAGGCTATTAATTATGTTAAAAAAAGGACTTAAAGGAACCACAACGTTAAAGGGTTTTTATTGTTTCATATGGTCAATGGACCCCCAAATATGATAAATCCACGGAGTACCTACTACCATTTAACCACTATTACATTACCTCTGATCTATCAGAGGTAATGTAAGTCGACAAAATCTCACCAGCTCCGGGGGGTCATGTTAGATGCCCCCATTTTTAGTTTTTATTAATTAGCGAAGTTAACGGTCTATTGCATTTACCTTTGTAAATTCCATGAGGATTGTTTTTGTTACTGATGTCCTTTAAGTGTTTTTCTGTGGCCAAACAATGTTTTTTAACAACTTTTTATTAAACTGTTGATGGAATGATTCAATTCCGAAAAGATCTTCTTTAAAATAAAAGTTTTAAGCTTTTAATAAGCAGTTTTTATACCTTGATACACACGAACACCACATGCTTTGTATTCAACAGGTATACTAGCCAATCCTGGATATCTCCACTTCATGGTTTTGTTCCAGTTTCACTTTTAATTTTACTTATTTTAGTTCTAAGTAATTTCCACTATTATTACTATTGTATCTGTCAGATACATACTTGACTCAAAGATTAAAATGTATTTTTTTCTTAATTGCCAGTTCAATTTATCATAGATATTACATTTGCAGTCTGTGCCCCAGTATCTTTTTTTGTCGAAAGTTACATCAACAATGGGCAAAAGAGGTAAGAATCCAGGTGCCGTAGATCAATGGTTAGATACATTGGGATTGTACAGAAAAAATGTAGCCTATGATGAAACGTGTTTGTTTCGAGCAATAAGCGAACAAGTAAGTACAAAAAAATACAGAAAAAAATTTTTAACCAAAGACAACATATATTCAACTAATAAAAGAAAAATTCTCTGTACCTAGTTGGCTGAATATTATAGTTTTAAAAACAACTTACAATGAAATTTAAAACTTCTTGTGTTATTGGTATCTTAAATTAATACTAATGTCCAAAACGATTGCATAATTTAAAATCAGTTATTTAAATATTATGTTTGTATGGGATTAAGCCACAATTATTGGTTGTAATAAAAATCATACAGTAGAACTCCAATTATCCGGATTAATTGGGACCGGACCCGATCCGGATAATCAAAAATCCGGATAATTGGATTTTTCTCGAAAAAGGTATTTTTCAGGAAAGAAATGTAATTACAGCAAAACACAATGAAGAACATATACGGTATTTATTATGAAAAACAATACAGTATACACAACAATATGTAAATGACAAAGTTTACATTACGTAATATTGACACACAATACTGAATCACAGTAAAATGAATTATTTTTTTAACATATCAGGCAGAGTCAATTGTTTTGCTGACTAGAATCGTTTCCGCGCCGCCAAGTCTCGCATTCTTTTGACGGTGAGGAGTTGCAGGTGGTCACACTCTGGTTGCCGCTCCATCCATTTAAGCGCGGTGTCTAGCCCTACAAATGCCTCACTCGCAGTCGTCCCCACGTCTAGCTCGGTAGCAAAGTCCTCGTCTTCCGGTTCCGGGTCATCACTTTCTGCTGTCACAATGGACGAGTTCATTATCATCGGGAATCTGGAATCCGGGATCCGTAGAATCACTTAACAACCACTCCTCTACATCCTCTGCACTGCACTCGGAATATCCGGGAATGTTTACGATGATATCTCTGATTTCTTCAACCATTACGTCGTCATTTTCCTCCCCTCTCTCTTCCTCTTCTTTTTGACGCTGCTTCTCTTCCTTCTCTTTCTGTAGCTCCTCCTTTGTTGAAATTCCTTTTAATTTATTCCAAGCCCTTCTCAATGTCGCCGTAACCATACTCCACGCTTCCGCCACCATATACGAGCAATCTTTTAAATTGATTTTTTTGTGATGAGCGAGAATGCCTTCTTCATTTTTAATTTCTATCAACAGATTCCTAATCAATTGCCTCCTGTAATGGCGCTTCATTGTTTCAATAACCGACTGATCCATCGGCTGCAGCAAACTCATTACGTTTGGTGGCAAAAAAATTGCTCGAAATCTTCCATCTTCTCTTTCTAGCAGGTTTTCAGGGGATGAGTGGGTGCATTATTAATAAGTAACAGCACCTTGCTGCCTTCTTTTCCCAATGTCTATTGATGTTTTTTGACTTCAGGTATGAACACTTCATCAAACCATTCTGTAAATAAAGTAGCAGTCATCCAAGCCCTTTTTTTGGTTTTTATAGACCACAGGAAGTTTTTTTACATTCTTGAATGCCCTGGGATTTTTGGATTTTCCTATCATGAGTAGGGGTAATCTATGATTTCCGGTTGCGTTAGCACAATTAAGGGTAGTCACGCGCTCTTTGCTTACTTTGTGACCAGAAGCACTTGATTCTCTTTTGGAAGCCAATGTAGTTTTTGGCAAGGCTTTCCAGTTTAGGCCCGTTTCATCAGCATTGTATACAAACTCAGGGTCATAACAATCTGGTTCAACCTTAAAAGTCGGATTCCGGATAATTTTAATTTTATCGGCCAACGATAATACCACACGTTTCCTCTTAGAACTCATCATAGTTCACTGAACACAATAATCAAAACACTAAGGAACACCGTAACCAAAGTAAAAGACGCAGGGGAACATGCTGCCAAATTAAAATGGAATTTCGCAGGACACAATTCCCGACTGAAGGATAAGAGATGGGACCACGAAATACAACAGTGGAGGCCATGGTTAGGAAAGAGAAGCAGAGGAAGACCACAAATGAGATGGGCTGATGATATTAAGAAGATCGGAGGACACAACTGGAAGCAAGTGGCGCAAAATAGAAGACACTGGATTGATTTGGGGGAGGCCCATTTCCAAAGTTGGATTACTTAAGGCTGAAGAAGAAGAAGGAACACGGACAAGTCAACACATTAATTCACTCTATTGCAGGTTGAAGAAGCACTAAACGACTGACTATGTAGCAGGTGCCGCGAGCGTGGGTCATCGCGGCCCCTCCCTATAGCCCGTTGCGATCGCTACAACACTACAGTGTGTTCGCAGTTAGAAGGGTCAACTACTGCGCCACGTTTCCTGCATACATATTTATTTCTGTCAGGACGTGGCGCCTATACAAACTTGATTTTTTCTTTTTCTCAATCTGATTCGGATAATTGGCGATCCGGATAATTGGAGTCCGGATAATTGGAGTTCTACTGTACTTTTCACTAACTAGTGTTTGATGTTTCTACTTCCACTCCGAAAATTGTTTTCAAAAAGATTATTATAAAAAATTCTGCGAAAATGTATAACCAAAATGATTTGTTATTAGGTTGAGTCATTTTAAAATTGACGTACTTAGCCTCGATCTTGTAGGCAGTAGCGTATAAATGGCTAGAGAAATCTGAGGGTGGTGTTTTTACCCTAAGAATATCAAATTGTGATTGTTTTGTGTTCTGTGTTTCTGTAAACTATCGTATTTGTGATTGTGTAACGTAAAAATTGTGCCGCGTAGATTTGTGTATTGTGTGTTGCATATGTATTGTGTATAAGATTGTAGTTGATGTTTTTCGACCTCTTGTTACTCCGCTATTGTTAATATATATTCTTGTTGTCTAACTTTACGATAAAGCCAGCATAACCATATCTATATTTCTGCAATGAAAAACTACCTCATCATCCTTCTAGCGCAAAACTCATCCTTGGAAAAATCGAGATATGGGCCAAAAATGTCGAAACTAGAAAGTGAACAGATATGAATGAATTGCTAATTTATTACTGAAGTTTTATGCCAGGAAACACTTTATTGCTGCAACCATTTCCCAAAAATAATAATTACTGAACCTATCTCAGCGTCATTTGTATTGCTAATTAAATTTTCTTGAATAATTGACATATACCAGAAAATATTTCTTTTAAGCTACAATATCCATATAATATGGCAGCTACGAGATATAGTCCATATTTTATTGCTAATTTAAAGTACCCCTCACACACTGTGTCAGCGATTTCACCCCCTTACATTTACAAAAAATGGAAATAAACTAGTTTTGAGATAAGTACACAGACATATTTGCTTTCGTTGTTAATTTATTGCTGTAGTTCTGAGCCTTTTATTAATTCATCATTTTCCGAGTAAAATGGGTACTGTAGCTCACCATATGCCGCCAAGATGGACCCTGTACCCTTTTTCCTTGCCGAGATATAGCTATGGCTATGCTAGTTTTACAGTAAAGTTAGCCTACTCACTGTTTCTCGGAAACGGCTACATTAATAAATATTTTCCTTCCGTAATAAATTAGCAATTAGTTATAGTATTGGTCTCAATTCGGCAATATAAAATGGGTATACTAACTTTAAAAGACATATTTGTACCTTTATTTCAAAGTATTTCATCGATATTTCATCTTGTACTATAATTTTTGTTTCTCGCTATTTTTATTGCATTTTCTAATTCTTTCATTAAAAAAAAACATACACTGCTCACACTTAACTTTTACACTACTAATACTTTAAGCGTTGTTAGTGTGAAGAAGGATGAGTTTTCTTTAAATTTCTGTAATTATAGTTTATTCGTCTTCCGGGTTTGGACCGTGTCATTTGTGAGTGACCCAAAAGTGGGTTCATCTCGACGTTTCGCTACAATTGTATGTAGCTTCTTCAGGAGAACAAAAAAGAAAAAGAAAACAAAAGACAGGAAGATGGGTAGTTAGCAACGATAACTCAGTTACTCAACGCAACCAGAGGCGAATACTAACTACCAAGATGGGCATTTGGTCACAGTAACTCAACTACTTAACGCAGCCAGAGGTGAAAACCAAATGCCAGGATAGGGATTCACGTCCAACAGCTCAGAACACTAACGCGTCGAGAGGCGGGGAGTGAATCCGACGATTACTCCGCTACCGGTCTATTTATAGTCGCGGTGACCTGTCGTGTCGGGACGTATCGGCATACTCCGTGACGCGAACGTCAAGAAGCGCGCGCTGGCCAATCATGTGGCTGCATCGTGGTAGCGGGACCGGACGGCGGCTCTAGACTGAGATTCCAGATGGGAGACAAGTAGTATCCTTCCTCTCGATTGATATTATGTGGATTTTTTCGGATCTCTAGAGATTCGCGGATTTTCCTGGAATAAAAGAAGGGGCTCTTAGAAATAATATGGGTTTTTTTGAACAATATGGAATGACCGGTTTCTTGGCAGTGTTCTGCAACTGCAGAATGGGAGAAAAGACCTGATCGAATGCATCTTTGATGCTCTTGAATCCGAGTTTTGACGGAACGACCAGTTTCGCCAATATACACTTGTCCACATGAACAAGGAATAGAATAGACACCACAGGAAGATAGGGGCGGTAATGGGTCGTTAGGAGAGGGTAGATATTGTGAGATTTTCTTGGGTGGTCGAAAAGTAGTCCTGATACCCACAATTCAAAATATTACACACCGACATCTACATCCCCTTTACACCCTAGGACGACAAATTCAGAATCTTCGGGTAATACTCCTGTGGCTTTTCTTCCGTATATTCGAAGTGTCACTGATAGGATTGGCAAAATTCTTCGCAAAGAAGGTATCAGGACTACTTTTCGACCACCCAAGAAAATCTCACAATATCTACCCTCTCCTAAGGACCCATTACCGCCCCTATCTTCCTGTGGTGTCTATTCTATTCCTTGTTCATGTGGACAAGTGTATATTGGCGAAACTGGTCGTTCCGTCAAAACTCGGATACAAGAGCATCAAAGATGCATTCGATCAGGTCTTTTCTCCCATTCTGCAGTTGCAGAACACTGCCAAGAAACCGGTCATTCCATATTGTTCAAAAAAACCCATATTATTTCTAAGAGCCCCTTCTTTTATTCCAGGAAAATCCGCGAATCTCTAGAGATCCGAAAAAATCCACATAATATCAATCGAGAGGAAGGATACTACTTGTCTCCCATCTGGAATCTCAGTCTAGAGCCGCCGTCCGGTCCCGCTACCACGATGCAGCCACATGATTGGCCAGCGCGCGCTTCTTGACGTTCGCGTCACGGAGTGTGCCGATACGTCCCGACACGACAGGTCACCGCGACTATAAATAGAGCGGTAGCGGAGTAATCGTCGGATTCACTCCCCGCCTCTCGACGCGTTAGTGTTCTGAGCTGTTGGACGTGAATCCCTGTCCTGGCATTTGGTTTTCACCTCTGGCTGCGTTAAGTAGTTGAGTTACTGTGACCAAATGCCCATCTTGGTAGTTAGTATTCGCCTCTGGTTGCGTTGAGTAACTGAGTTATCGTTGCTAACTACCCATCTTCCTGTCTTTTGTTTTCTTTTTCTTTTTTGTTCTCCTGAAGAAGCTACATACAATTGTAGCGAAACGTCGAGATGAACCCACTTTTGGGTCACTCACAAATGACACGGTCCAAACCCGGAAGACGAATAAACTATAATTCTGACTCTGGCCGTGGAAGCCTACGATTTCAATTTCTGTAATGTTTTTTTGTTTATTTTTTTTTTAATTATTATAGTTAGAGAAAAAATCGTCTGGCTAATTGGTCTTTACCAAAGCCATCTAATTAATTAAAAAAAATTCTTTCATTGTTATTTTGGGACCTGTAATATAATTTTGTATTTCTTTTACCTGTCGTTTGTCGCTAAATAGTTCTTTAATGTACTCTTCCCAACTTGTAGTCTATCGATATCGTTTTTTCGTTCTGTGTATTGCTATATTTTTAAGGATCTCTGTTTTTACATTTCCTTCGTTCTTTTATAAGATATAATATATTATCATATACCCCCTGTTGTTTTTTATATTTGATTTTGGGTAAGTTGGAAGTAGTTTTATTGATAACAGTTTTAAAATGATGCCAGTAATCTTTTCAATATTTCGAAACTATTGGTCTTTTTAAATTGATTCTCCAAATTATTTACGAGTGAGTTTTTGATGAAAGTGACTTAGAAAATCAACACCGAACGTACCGTTGGGTTGATGTTTATAAGTTACTCGAGTCTTAGTTTCAAATCATCGACTAAAAGGATATGCCCCGAAGGGACATTAGCTCATTGATAGTGGTGTAATCAATCTGATTTTCCAGGACCATCTTTTGGAGGTTTCCAATTCTGCTTGAAGTCTCCTGCTTGGTTTTTAAAAAAGGTATTCATAATACATATATTGACTTTTTTCAACAAATCGGTCCTCTCACTCGTTGCGTTCTCGAACACCAAACATTCCCACAATATTTTTTTCTTTCTCTTCTCCAGTCTTGCCATTTAGATCTCCTATGAGTATTCTAATGTCCCTATTATTGACCTTGTTAGTCACACTTTTAATATCTGAATAAAACTTTTTTAACTCGTCATCACTGCTTTATTCTGCTGTTGGTGCATATATCTGAACGAGATTTTTATCAAAAGTTTTGGACCTCAATTGCCTCAGAATAGCTTTTTCGGATACATAGGGTATACAAAATTCTCGATGGTATAATAATTTGCAAGGTACCAAGTCTAAAATTCATGCACAGTTCAGAGTACTTGGATGTGTCAAATTACTGGAAAGAAAACAGAACTTCATTGAAGATTATGTGAAAGTGGATATTTTGTTAAGTGTCGTAGAGAATACAAAGTCAAGTTCACGTCAAATTGTTCCTCAAAATAATGTGAGTCATACAACTGTCCTAAAATTCCTCTATGAAGAAAAACCGTGCATATAAATTGACTTTTGTGCAGTAGATAACAGAAGGCGATCCAGATCGTAGAATGAAGTCCTGCGAAAAAATAATGAACAAACTGAACAAACATGAAAGAGCTGTTTTTTTTTGATGAATCAACATTCGCATTGAACGGGGAGGTAAATCAACCAATCTGTAGATAAAGGTCAGCGGAGAATCCGTATTGGATGCGTGTGACACCTACTTAGTATCCTCAAAAGGTAAACGTTTGGGCAAATATTGTAGGTAATCATATTATTGGTCCTACATTTGTAGATGGAAATTTGACAGCAAAAAAATATTTAAGCATGATAAGAGACGAAGTTGTTTCTGCATTGGCCAACTTATATCCCAACGCAATAGATTCGAACCTACCGAATACAAATATCTGGTTCCAGCAGACGGTGCAACACCCCATTAATGCTTTTATGGTAAGAACTTACTTAAAAAAAAGTTCCCAATAAATGGATTGGATAAAGAGGTACTATTGAGTGGCCAGCTATATTGCCAGACCTTACACCCTTGAACTATTATTGCACACCTCAAAAACGGAAGTACTGAATATTTCACTTCAAACATTAAACAAAGTTCGGGAGGAGTGTTATAGAAGACTGTATTATTGCCAATAATAAGGTAGAGAACATTTTGAACATTTGTTTTAATGTTTTGGCGAAATTATTCAAAATTTCAACCTGTATTATTCATAATAGACCCTACATAATATAGTTCGTTAGATCAGGTTGTTAAGAAGCTTTTAAAAACAAAACAAAAAATATACAGGGTGTTTTATTAAAAAAAAAAATTTTGGTCTATGTTAGACTTGCATGAATCACCCTGTACATTTAAATTTATGTTTAAAAGCGTACATTTGAATTTAAAAGTTGAAAGGTCTCAGCATTTTTTATAATTTTATAAAATAAGGAGATAAACATTTTTTTTTCCATAAGTGCTTTTCACACTGTATTATTTATATTACAAATTCTTTAGTAAATATTATATTTTTAACAGCTACACGACTGCCAAGTTCACCACGAAAGAGTTCGAAGGGACTGTTTAACGTTTGCCAGGCAATACTATAAGGAATTATCTGGTGATTTCGATTCTCCTGAAAACTTCTTAGAACATCTCGACAAACTAGAAAAGCACATGGTTATTTGTGGCAATATTGAACTTAAAATTATCAGTGCACGGTATAAGTAAGTAAATATTTTATTTAAAATGTTTCTAATTATAAATATAGTCTGTTTATTCATTTGCATGATATATACACAGCTCTACAGGCCCTGGAGGCCGAAAACTTGATTGGCAATTCCTCTCCAGACTTTTCTATTAAGAGCTATAGTTTGCCAGACTCTTATCTTAATCTTTCCTATAAATAATTTTCCATCTTTTTCGCAATAGGTCTCTTCTACACATATTTTTGCTTGCTCTTTTTCAGAAAGTCTTCTTACATTTCCTAACCATCTTACACTTTGGGATTTAATTTCTGCATTATTCATAGATCATCGTACTATTACATTATTTCTTTATTGTTTGCGTTAATTCATTTGATATTATTTCTAGAGATATGTTGTCCATTGTGTCTTCACATTTCTGCTTGATTCTATTAAGAATTATCCTAAGAAGTAGCTTGAGAGAGTGACTCATGAGACTAATTAGTCCTAAAGTCTTTACATGATGATGCATTAGGTTTTTTTGGAAGTGGGATAAGTTTCGTATATGTGGTTATAAATGTTTGTTAGTTCTGAGATATTGTCGTCATCTAGAAGTTTGAGCCAGTCTGATGGTATTTGATCAGAGCCTGGAGATTTCCAATTTTTGCTTGGTTTGATGGCTTTCTCTACCTCTGCTTTTAAAATACTAGGACCAGTATTCGTATACTTTGTGGTGTTAAGTGGTGGCCTCGTATCCAGAAAGAACTCTTTTATGTAGTTGGTCCATTCTTCCTTTTTTTTCGTTTAAGTCGAGAATAATTTTACCTTTGGAGTTTCTCATAAAGTGAGGAGTTCTTTTTGTCTGAGTGTAGGTAATTTCTAGTAGTAAATAAGTTTTTTGTGTATCATAAACTCGTCATGTTTTCTTTGTAGTTCTTTCATCTCACGACATCTCTGTTCCATCCAGGCCTCTTTTGCTCACTTAAGCTCGTATCTTATTTATCGATAATGTTGATAATGCTGTTAATGATAATGTAGTCGATTTGATTTCTGACTACCTTTCCTTCTTGATCAGCTGGAGATTTTTAGGTATATATTATACATATATATATTTATATTTATATAACCTTTTCCACCATAAATTACTGAAGTGAAAAAAAGGTTAATTAAAAAAAATATAATGTTTTTTACTTTATCTATTTACATAAATGTTTGGTTATTTTCTTTTATGTTTCAACCAATTATTTTGTTTTAGTCGAGGTGTTACAATTTTTGATGCGGCTAGTCAAAAAATTTACAACTTGTCAGAAGAAAAATTTGATAAATCCTTTTTGTTATGTATCATGGACAGAGATCATTATGATGTAGTATATAATAAGGACCATATATTGACGGCAGGTTTCTGTCAATGTAAGTATTTCCATTCAGATGTCCCCTTATCATTTTAGTTACTTAATGCCTATTTATGTTATAATCATGTAATTAATATAATATGCTATAGCACTGTTAGGCAAGCGGTGAACCTCCAAACAGATAACTATGAATTGTATGTAACTCATTGGTAACCGGACTTTGGTACGAAAATGTTCGTAATGTTCGTAATTAAAATCGTATTAAGTGCTACGGAATGGGTTTAAGTAGTAAAAATAAACCTTCTGCACTTCTTTTAATTCCTGCATTCCCTACTTTAGCCTGTATATCTTTGTCTATCGGCTGGCTATTTTCTTCACAAATTTTAAGCAATGTTGGATAAGCTTTAATATAAGATCTCAGACAATTGCACATTGTATTCCATCGAACTTCAATGGGTACAACAAATTTTAAATTTCCAGAATTGCGGTAAGATGCATTTGCAAAATGATTATTCCGAAAGACAAGTATTTAACAATACTAAGTACGTGTTTAGTAATATTGGAGGATGGGCAGTCGTTAGTCAGAAGGTTTAAAATGTGCGCAGAGCAGCCGTATGTAATAATATCAAGATCTAGCCGCTTCTCTAGCAAGAGATACGTTATTTTACGTTAGCGGCATTATCTGTAACTACTGAGCGAACTTTGCATTTTAATTCGCCCTCACACAAAATAATCTAAAGTATGAGCATGGCCTGACGAATCAAAAGTTTCCCATAAACTTCAGTTTAGTGTGCACGGTAATTTACACTAAGGGATCGTTGGATATTCGACCAACCATCAAAACAACTAAGTGTTTGCAAACAACTTCATTTTGTATAAACTCGCGAAATTTTTGCATTTCCTCATCATAAATACTGTGAAGCAAGTGTCCTCATATATCGCTTCGACTAGGTGGCTTATAACCAGGTCGAAGTTCTTCTATGGGACAAATAAACTGTGGATAATCAACTTTTCTAAATGGCAAATTTGAATATATAACGTGCTATTTGCCTTTTTAGAGCCTCCTTTTGGTTTGTACTTGTTTTGATAAAAAAGGATTTTATAGAACTTTCAGTTTTGCGTCTTTTTCGATTTTGAGCTACGAGTTGAGATGATTGGGGTTAAAAGAAGTAGTTGATCTGGATATCATTGCATCTCTGTCTTCAGTGCCTGCACTATCGTTTCGCTATGTTGAGACAAAGGATGCGGAAGAGGAGAAAGAGAAAGAAGATACCCCATTAGAAGTCACAGTTTATTGAATATCTAAAGTTAAAAAATTTTCCTTGTTATTGTGAATATAAATATTTGTGTACTTAACAAGTAAATTCAACATTTTAGTGGATATGAAGCACTCCCAAATAGCAACATCACCAAGTAAATCATGACAAGGTCCTTCAGGTTCTGCTTTTTTTTGCTATTTTCTTCAATTTAGTTATTTTGTCTTTCCCCACAAACTCTCCACCTGGAATTTCGTTATTTTTCTCCTCTGTGGAGTTTCTGTAAAGGTCTACTTCTTTAATAGTTAGATCGTTCAAAATAATATCTTCTTCTTCATCATCGCTCCTTTCAGCCTGCTCGATTTCATCGTGGTCTGCTTTTTCTCTCTAAAACTTGGCGAACATTTCTTCCATCATTTTCGAGAGGAAAGCTTGCTCCTTTGTAAGACATTCTAAAGCATAAATGTTGATTTATATAAATATATGTATATAAGTACATTCAAAGTAATATCTATAACACTTATGTTCCTAATGCATTCACTTTCATTGAATAATGAAACACCAACTTGACTTATTCCGATAAATATTAGCAGTTCATATTACTTTACTTGTCATCTCGCTTCATTACAATAAAATGGAAAATTTGATTGTAGATATATTGCATTTCAAAGGAGATTTATTGTTAGTGCCTCAACCGTATGAATGAATAAATTTATTTTATTATGGTGTTTCCGGATTTTAAAGGATTGTAGTGCATCGAAGTGTAGATAAATGAATTCTAGGAAGGTACTAGGAACATCAGATATCTGCAATGTGTGTAAATCTTTGAATTTTAATTTTGTTGTGAGCTGGGGTCTAATGGACCACACAGTACTAACAGAAAGTTTTTTTTTTTTTTTTTTTTTTTTTTTTTTTTTTTTTTGGCTTAGACTTATCGTCATACAGCCAGACACAAAAGGACTAAGACAGTCATCATTATAATTATTTACCTAAATGCCCTATCAAAATAAAAGACTATTACATCTACTAACTAAATAATTTTTAGAGAATTATAATGATAATTTGCTGTCTTTTAAAAATTGAATTAAGGAGTTGTAAATATCTACAGAGCCAAGTGATAATAAATATAGTATGTTCCAAGGAGCTGCTATTTTATATTTTAATAAATCATTTATAAGTTTGGATGAGTACACTCTGTTTTTAGAACAACCAAAAAATATATGATCTAAATCACTTTCCTCTCCACAATGCTCACATTTGTCATCATCCAAAACCTTTATTTTAAATAAGTGCTTTGGATAACATGCGTGTCCGAAACGTATTCTAATAATGGAGGTTATGTGCCTCCTGGAAGCTCTAAAAGACTTGTACCAAGGAAATTTGGGAATATCTGGCTGAATTATCGAGTATCTATTTTGGTTCACAAAAGAGTATTCCTTCCACTGGTAGCTCCACTCTCGAAGCAATGTTAACTTGCAAGAAACAATACTGTCAGAAAGCGTTACTTTATGTAGAATACCAGTATCGGATAAAATGCTTTCTTTGGCTAATAAGTCGACATATTCATTATGTTCAAATCCTGCATGTGCTTTAATCCAGAGAAAATGTACATTGATTCCTTTAGTTAAAAGAGTTTGAATAATATGTTTAATTCTATAAATGTATGGGCAGTCTTGTAAGTTAGGTGGTCCATATTTACCAATGGATTTTAACACTGCTAAGGAGTCCGACAGAATTAGAATATGGGCAAACTCAACTTCAGCTACATATAATAAAGCTTCATATATTGCAATAGCCTCTGCTGTATAAATCGAAGTTTCCGGGTTCAGTTTGAATTTCTTTTCTATATGTTCCGATGGTATAAAAAAAGCGCATCCGGTTCCATCTGGAGATTTAGACGCATCTGTATATAAAGTTATTGCCTCTTTGTATTTGCTTGTTAAAGATAGAACAATATTTTTATTTAAATATATATTTTCACTATAATTTGGTACAATAATATCTGTATGTAAAAAGAAAGAAGAGTAATTTTTGAATATATAGTTCGTTCTATCTATATTTTTTAAAAGTGCTATATTTTGATTATACGCTTCGCAAAGTAAGGGAGATTTCTTTTTTTGCCAATATTTATTTGTCAGGTCATGGCAATTCAAAGTGACTATCTTTTCGTATAGAGATGAGTTCAGTAAGTATACTTTCATTAAATATTTTTTGGACAAAAACCTTCGTCTTATATTTAAAGGAGGTTCTAAGGCTTCCAAATATAAAGCTTGTACTGGAGTGGATCTCATGGCTCCTAAACATATTCGTAAGGCTGAGTTCTGTAAAACGTTGATTTTGTTTAGTAGTACATTACTTGCTGATCCATACAAAACACTTCCGTAATCCAAAATAGATCGTATGTAAGCTTTGTAAAATAATAAACTTACTTCAACATCCGATCCCCACCAAGTTTTATTAATTGATTTAAGAAAGTTTAATCCCTTATTGCATCTGTTCAACATGTCATCAATATGTAACTTCCAGGTCAATTTCTGGTCGAGTATCATTAACAGAAAGTTAAAGTGAGTAACTTTCTCAGTGTTTTGTTCATCTATCACTAGGGAGGCATTGTCGTTTGGGACATATATATAAATTTTGTTTTCCTTTCGTGTTTACGCAATCCAATAACTAGTGAAGGTCCTGGAGATTATTGCATAAGATAACAGTTTTGTCAGAGCATCTAAGGTTATTAATCAGTGCAACATTTATTTTCACTCCAAAGTCTTTATCTTGCAAAATCTGTTTGAAAATTATATCCGAGTAGATATTAAATAACAGCGGGGATAGGATGCATCCCTGTCTAACACCTCTTTGAAGGTAACATTCGTCGGTTAATCTCCCAAGTAAGCCGAAGGTCGTCCGTAGAGAGACCGTATTCTTATAAAGGCAGAATCTGTCACCTCGGGGGAACAAATAAGGGTCTAACCACCTTCTGTTGTCTCCGGGTGTTCTGTAGAGGGCTTCGAATATACTGTCGAGAGCTCCTCTACTTAAGTCCATTTTCGGGTTATGGACTTGGAAAATATTTATCTTCGGTGTCTTGCCTTGAAAAAGGCAAGATATTTCTTACATGACAATTTCTTCTTCGAAATAAAACACCAAGTTAAGTTGAAACAATTCTCAGCCACAGAGTATGGAAAATAAATGCAGGAAGCAGAGCCCCGAGAGCACTAAGCTCTCGGAGAGCCCGTGAGGGACTGACTTAGCTGACCTGAAAATCGCCAATATTTATATGCGCTGTTCGAGCGATAAATAGGGATTTCCAGGTCAAGAGCCAATGGGAAAATTCGAGGCGGGGTGATGCGCATCGAAATGCGTACTAGTTCACAGACTATGGCATTCGATGACAAATCCAACGACCTGATTCATTTATGTACTGTTCGGGGCGAACAGCCTGAAGAAGGGCGCATTGTTATAAGTCACAACGGCCCAATTGTGGCACTGGCGTAAGAGTATTTCGAAAAGCCTAATTAACCTCTTTATCGACAATTATAAGATAATTAATTAGATTTTATATTTGTAAATTAGTGAGTTTTTGTAGTTTAGTGAGTTAAAATAAGTTAGTTAAACCGCGTTTGTTTTACTTAATCTCTGAATCCGCAGAAAAATGTAACAGTATATAAAGTGAAAAAGAAATAAAGTTATCATAAGTCAGATGAATATGAGACTTTAAATTGTTATTGAATGTGTTTTTATATTTTAGCTATAGTATATAAAATCCTTTACGAAGACATTTTCGGAATTCAAAATGTCGATGACATAGTTCACAATATGTTATATGATAAAGGAAACATAATTACCCAAGCGGAATTAATGATGGAGAAAAAGAGAATTATCAAAGAATCTGAAACTGAAGACTTAACAAATGAAGAATTAGACGAAAAATTATTTAACATTAACCCAATTGCTAGTATTGCTCCTTTTCCTTTCAAGATTGCCAAAGCTCTAGATCCCAATATCTACAGGAACATTGAGTATGACTCATGGGGCGAGACAAGAAGAGGTAAAAATCATATATTATACTAAATATCCGTTACTATCTAAAACCTAGTCATACTGCTTTACTGTCAGTTATAATGAGCGAAACATCTGTAATTTTTTTTGTCATCCATTTTCTCTTTGATGTTCATTCTCTTATTTTTGATTATAATAAATATATTTTTTTATTAAAAAATCAAAAGTTATAACGAGAGTTATTGTAGTAATATAATTTTGTTTTTTGTGTGATATAGAATATAAATATTCATTTTTTTAATGCATTTTTTTAATATAATTTAAGTCTCATACCTTTTTTTGGCGTCATGAAGTAAACCTTGTCAAATTAAAAATTGATGGATGGAAAACATTCTTAAGGATGAAGAGCCCCTAAAAGACTTTTTCAGGGTGCAGTTTTCTGAGTTTCAAACAAAACTGATACCACTAGACTCATGGCAACCCACTGGACTTAAAACCATTATCTCTTATCTCCTCTCTTGAAATCTGATGAATCTGATCATATATGGGCTGATTGCTAGACTCAGCAACGACAAACATAATGTCCTGGGCTGTGTCTTCCTGTATTTCCTCCTTTCGGTACGAAGATGTCACGATACCGCTGAAGAAATTCCCTTAATTTTCATTTCTCCACCTGATTTTTCTCCACCTGACCGGCAACTGCAATTATTTGGTCTAATTTGTCGTTGGAGTTACGGCATGTTACCGTCTGACGAATTATGGACGTCACTGGTACACATATTCCTACTTTTGTCTCATTTGATGATCAGAGAGTAATCATTTTAATTATTCTACATATAAGTCTTACAGGAATTTCTTTAGTAGTACCTAGTAACCAATTCCTTTCCAATTATAATTTCTCGGTCAACCTTCTCGTTACAGTTCTAAGGCTCCATCACAATTTCCTTCAGCCACGCTATTATGATTGTTGTGATGTGGATGAAGAAATATCTCTTCGTAATCTTTGATTACCTTATTTTTAAAATCCAATTAAAATAAGTGCAAATTCATTACGTCTATTCCTAATATAATATCCTCTTCGATCTCAGCAACAACGAGAGTATCGACGAACTTTTCTCTCCCAATTCCTAATTGGATCTGAATGTTTTCCTAGATGTTGGTATTTCACCTATGGCACTCCGCAGTAGCCACCACGTTGGTAAAAGTTTGTTACGGCTATTTATAATTTTCGAGCGTATAATGGTTCTTATCTCTCCGGTATTCACCAACAATGTATACGTTTTACAATTTATTTCTTCGTCTACGTATACACTACCTTCACGACATTTTAAAGAAGCTATTAGTATGAGATGGTCTTTATGGTCTTTGTTTTCTTGGATGCAATGCCTTTTATCAGGTTAACAAGATAGTAAAATTTGTCTTCATCGTCTTCCTCTTTTACAGTCCTAACTTTACTGTACCCGCCAGAAGACTGCATCTCTGATTCATATTCCACATAGACCAGTGTCTTGTGACGAGCTAATCACACGCATTTCATGATCACCAAGACCATTAATAAATGTTTAAACAGCCAACTTTTTCATTATGTCTTCAGAAGCTGTTGGATAAGCATATTACTCTAACCTGGTAATATCTACCTTATATTCTTGAAGAGCCTCATTTTGCTTGTATCTTTGATTTTTGTACTACGACTGGTAGACATGATCCAAGTCTTCTTCAAAATTAGTCGAAATAATCTGTCTCCCCTACGGCTATGGTCTGAAGCATATCCAAGGCAGCTTCTCGAAGAGCAATAGTCAGGTTTACAGCATTTTCTTTTTCGGACCATCCGTTCGCTCTTGCAGCTGATTAGAACTGTTTTATGTAGTTATTTCATGACGATTTTGCGTCGAAAGTTGGGACTTTACCATGACCAAAACCTCCACTCCCTTTAAATGTCCGACGTGGCTCCAAATTACATTTCGTCTCGTTGTGTTTCTCTGCTGTAACTGATCGAATTCCTCTGTCTGCTGTCCCTGTTTCCCCCATCTTATTTTCAATATCTTTCAGTTTCTGTTCAAAAGAGAAAATCTTTTTAATCTCTTTTATCTTATCTTCAGAAGACAAAATATCGGCAGCAACGTTTTTTGTCAACGAAGATACTTTATCGTCAATAAAAGAAATTTTAGAAGTGACTTTATTTTATAAAGAAACCATGTCCGTAGAAACTTTGGAAATGTCACAAAAAACTTTGCTCTCCAACGATGTGGTTTTACCTGAAACTTTGACCACATCGGAAGAAACTTTCAAAATCGACGAAATCACAGCAGCATTCTCGTCCTCAAACACTTCTGTTTCTGGATCAAGACCCTCTTTTTCCAGCGCATTATTCAGCCGTTGTATTAATGCAGCTTTTTTCGAACAGAATTTAATTCTCTATCTTTCAGTTCATGTCGTAAATCGGTCACTTTTAAATTATTTCACTTCTGACACCAGAAATACCATGCGGGCTGGCGTTACAGTATACTTGATTGTTTTTTGTATTTGAAATTGTACTCCACCCTATTATCATTCTTTTTAGCACTATCGTAAAGCATAGTTTATTTAACTTGTGGATTTGCTTGATATTAACAATATTATGTTCTCAGAATTACGACTAGGTGAATGGTATTATGGAGACGACAAACTAATTCTGGGTACAAAATGTATGTTTAACGATATGAATGGAGAAGAAAAATATGAATGCTACATTCAGGAAATGATTAAAGACCAAAACCAATGTGTTGTATACATCACAAAATTAGCTCAGAAGCGTACCGTTAATTATACTGATTTATCTCCAGAAGATGATGCTAAACCTTGGCCGTTACCGTACAGGTTAGTACAGAATATACACTGGAAAGTTTAGATTTAACATTTTGTATACTAAGGTACTTAATAGTAAGGTATATACTAAGGTATTTCTTGTAATAATAAATTGTGTTAACGTAGGTTATTAAATATCTCTTGTTCTTCTTGTTGTTCTAAAGTATTTTCTGTCCAGAAAGATAGAAAACATCGAACACACTTTTCTATAAGAAGGTCGCAATAAGAAATCCAGCAGTTTTCAATAAAACAGTTTTTGTTTCCTGGATTTCATACAAACGACGGAGCTATTTATAATATACAAGGTTGGTCACTCAAAAGGGTCTGCCTTGATATTTGGCAAGATTCATTGGATTTTGTGCAAATGCTGAAACAGGTCGATTTTTATTCCGAAGGGATCATTTTTAACGATATATACATCTGTCATTTAATTTAAGCATTGATAATTTTTCTTTTCGTATTACTTCTGATCTTGTGAAAAGTATCAATTTATTAAATTTTTTACACCATTTACAAACTAAACGTAACACCTATGTTTTACTAGTGTTAATGTAATAATAATCGTTTTCCGTCGCGTCAAAAACTGATCATCTTCATTTGGCTCTACAACTCTATGTGAGTCTTGGCCGCGTTTATTATTTGCCTCCATTGTTGTCGGTCCTGAGCAGCTATTTGCCATTGCTGTATGCCCATTTTGCGTAGATCGCTAGCTACTGCGTCCTTCCACCTCTTTCTTGGGCTACAAACTGACCTTCTGCCATCGGGCCTTTCCCAGAATGTGGCGTTCAGGAGAATATTATATTATTATAATTACGAAATAAACATTAAAAAACACAGTTTTAAACGAACAAAATCATAAAGTTTGAATTAATTTATTTCTTCATCATCACTTACAAGATCGGGGTGAGTATTTTGAGTTGTAGCATTCGTATGCAAGCCTTGATAAAAACTGTGAAGTAAGGTAGAAATTGGAGGCACTAGAGAGATAATGTCTGCTTTTTTTCTCTTTAGAAATGGGGACTGGTTGATTAGTTATAATTGGAACTTCCGGAGGTAGTTGATCCCCTCTTCTGTTGAAATCAATAGTATTAAATGGGTCTTCTCTATTAAGGCTGTCTATGAATTGAACGATTGTCAAGTCTTTTATATATCGAAGCCATCTTTTGTCCAGCCATCACTAAAAATTATCAAAAAAATAATAACACTTATCACTAAAAATGTTCCATACAAACCGGCTCAAGAAACACTTCTAGAAAATTGACCTAATTTAACAGAAAATAAATTTTCTTACTAAAGCAAGAGACACTGGTATAGCAAGAAAAGTGTTTAAAGAAAACAAGAGACAGTGCCAAGAGTGCAAAACAAAGGTTAAAAAAAAAGAACACTAACAAAGTTTATTTACTAATATAGAAAAGACATGGAGCGGTCCATGTTAGGAATAACCCAGCGAGACAGAATAACCAACGAAGTCATCAAGAGAAGAACCGGAGTGACTGACATCATCGAGAAGATAGCCAGACTAAAATGGAGATGGGCAGGACACATAGCCAGAATGACAGATGGGCGATGGACAAAGAGGTTATTGGAATGGAGGCCAAGGGAAGACAAGAGAAGCTTCGGTCGACCACCTACAAGATGGACTGACGATTTAAGAAGACTCAATAAAAACTGGATGAGAGCGGCGCAAGATAGACGGGGTTGGAAACATGAGGAAGAGGCCTATGTTCAGCAGTGGACTCTTGAGGCTGGATGATGATGATAGAAAAGACAAATAGAAAAGACAGTTAAGACTTGATTTCACGTATACTGCTTCTACGATTCGCTTATACGTATTTCGTCCTTTTTAGGACTCATCAGGGCACCTCAGTAGGAAGACCAAAACGTAAAATTTAATATTTTCTGTCAAAGGAAGTAATAATGATATAACTCCCTAAGGACGCATACAGATATTGAAGCCTACTGAGGCGCTCTGATGAGTTTAAAAATGATGAAATACGTAAGCGAGTTGTAGAAGCACTATACGTGAAATCAAATATTAACTCTTTAACCTTTATTTACTCGTATTTTGAGTACTAGAAGCCAGTTCATAAAAGGTTCTTACTTAGATGTATCGATATGACGTGGAATGCAATTTTAGATTCTCCATATCGCTTTATCAATCGTCTCTGATTTTAAAATCGTAGAAAGCATAGATTTTGGGCGAGAATCTGAATTTTGGTTTCGAACAAGTAGTAGAAATCGTCGGATTTTTTACTTTTTGCTTTAATTTACTGACTTTCCGGTACTTTTTGCAACATAATTGTTACTTGTAGGTAAACAGGTGACTTGGGTGTTACGTAACGTTTACGTAGGGGAAGGGGGTACAGAACAATGTTATGGTGCGTTACATAGGGAGAGGGAAATTTTCAAAATTGCGTTACATAATGCTTGAACGTCCCCTGTTGAGTTTCCGCAAGGTCGTCGATGTTTCCAGCTAGTATCGTATATTGTTACTTATTTCTCCTACGATATTTCCTTTTTATTATTTTAAAGACCCTCTAGATGTATTCTCAGAATACATTTTAAAATGATTGGAAGAGAGTATACAACCCTGTCTTACGTCTCGTTCTTAACTGATAAGCTTTGATTCTTTGTTGTACTGGTAATGGCTGTTTGGTTCCAGTAAAGTTTGCTTACTTAATTAGGGGCGCTTGCTTGACCTGAAAACCCTCACATTAGACCTTAGCCAGAAAGTTTCACGAACTTTACTTTTTTTCTTACTTTCTAACATTGTTGAAGGAGTGTTTCCATAGAAAAGAGTGCTTCTCTAGTTCCAAGGCCTGAACCAAAACTGCTTTTCACCAATTATTTCCTCAGGTTTATTGTTAATTCTAGTTAGAAGGATATACAACAGTATTTTAACGGCATGGCTCATCATACTAAAGAGTCTACAATTGCTATATTTTTTAATCCATGCTCGTATAATCACCGATAAACTATCGTTTTCCTTCATTATAATCACAGATAACCTATCGTTTTCCTTCATTCCATATCCTTATGTCGAATGGTATGAAGGGATATAAATGTCCATTGAAGTTTTATCATTTGATCTTTAACTTTTTTTGTCACTTGCTTTAATGCTAATCTATTCAGTTATATTTCATTCTTTAAATTTGATATGCAATATCTGATTTTGCACAGTTTTTGTGTCATAATATTTACAGATTTATGGTTATAATAAACTTTACATTTTTAGGTTCTCAAAAAGCGTTGTCATCACTCCTACTAGTCCCACATCAGATAGAAATAGTTCTAAATCAAAAAAGCGAAACACTAAAGAAAAAAAGAGAACTAAAAGTGAGAGCAGTGTAATGTCTGCCGGAGCTGTAGTGAAGCATGAACCAATTGAAAACATAGAGGCATACGTAGGAATTCCCTTGGTACGAAAGGATTCGATAAATTCGGTGATATATTTTTACTACAAACATATATTTTAAAGAAGTGTTAAACTTGAATCAAATATGACAATTGTGTGTCCATTTTACATAGTTTCGGCTTATAATTCTACTTCTATTACCTTTTTTAATTTTGCGGTTTTATACGATAATATATTACGAACATTTCATTTGCCTTCTTTTACTAAAATTTCTTCATCAGCAATTCTCGTACATATTTTGTGTGTAGAAGTTGGATTTGTCCTACATTAACAATACTCAGTTATCCAAAAGTAATATTTCCAGTTCCAAAATTCGCACATCCACATCAGCTTGTTAAAGGATTGATTTTAAATTTGCAGTAAGTGGAAGCAAACTACTGACAAAACGACCACCCAATGACGCTTCTAAACACATTTTACAAGATATTGGTATGGGAGAGACTGGTACACAATGACACATTTTTTAGGAAATGTACTCTAACATCGGAATGCAATCTTCGAAAAAATCTCCATTTAGAGTTCTGTTATTTGTGTACATTGTCTATAAAATTTGATAGTTATGAGTAGACTTCGGCAAATATGCAAATAAAAATGTAGAAAATATGCGCATAAATATGCACGTGTTTACCCGAAAATATGCAAATATTTTACAAAATATGCATACAAATAAATAAAAAAATCGTAAAATAGTAACAATTTTATTTAAAAAAAAAGTGTACATAACTAAATATTTCCTAATATTCATTAAGATTTACATTTATTTTAAGTAACTACATCATTTTTAAGTATGAATAAACTTATTTAGAATTATGGTAACAATAAATGACCAAGTGGAGTTCAAAATTTTCTAACAAAAACTTGTGGCTTCTGTCTGAGTACATATATTTATATATGGAAAAACTTCGTTCAACATCAACTGATGTAACGGGAGCATTTTTCAAACTAACCAAAACATTTGGTTCTAAATTAATTGTTTCCGAAATATTTCCAGCTAGAACACTGACTACTTCAGAAAGAATATGGTAACCTTTATTTTTTTCCATAGTAGCTTCAAATTTTTTTAAAATATCTTTTCCAATATTACCTCTAACGTTCCGACAACATGACGCAAATTCTTTTATTAATGCTGTACTTTCGAACAATGACAGTTTTGGTGATTCTAACGGAGTAATTGTTTTTTGAACAAAACTAAAATTTGATTTTATAAATGAAAGTTCTTGTTGAAGCAAGTTACTCTGAAAAGTTTGTTTAGAATCCAAAAGAGATTGGGAACTTTCATCTGTTAACGTATCAATTATGTTCTTTATTTTAACAAAATGATCTGCATAAAAATTAGCTGCTTCTAACCATGTTATCCATCGCGTTAAAATAGGTTGTGGTGGAAGAGGAATGTTGGGTAGCATTTCTTTATAAAGTTGAATTCTTATAGGAGATTTAAGAAATACTTTTTTGACACTGGATATCATGGTATTTACAAGAGGAAACTTTTTTCGTATTTCCTCTGCAACTCTGTTTAATCCATGCGCTACACAAGTAACATGTATTAAATCTGGGAAAAATATTTTTAAATTTTGTCCTGCTTTCACCATATAAGGAGCAGCATCCGATAAAATAAGCAGTAATTTATTAGAAGGAATAGTTGTCGGAAGAAAAAAAGTTGCTAATGTTTCTTGTATAAAACGCGAAATTGTTAAAGCATTTGTTTTCTCAAGTTGCTGGCATGAAATAAGATGAGATTTTGGTAAGGTATCTTCTTTAAGAACACCAATCAATAAATGAGCAATATACTTTCCTGAGGAATCAGTGGTTTCGTCTACAGATATGTAAAAATAATTATCTGCAATTTCTTCCTTAATATTAATTAACACCGACGAGTATAGCCCGTTCACATTATTTCTTCTTAGAGACCGATCACTTGGAACATTAAGTTTGCAATATTTTTTTAGAAACGAACTAAAATTTACATTTGCTAATTTTGAAAGCGGTATGTTTGCAGACACTAATGCGCGACACAAGTCTTCATTAAAAGTTTCTTGCTCATCTAATTTTTTTGAAGTAGATTGGAAACATTTAGCCATTGAAGTTTGATGTTTTCTTCCTATTTTTCCTTTTTTTGCAATGTGTGAAGCAGTTCTCACATGTTGGTCTATCTGAAATTTCTTCTCACATGCTATCTATAAATAAAAATAAAAACCTTTATTTTAACCCAACCTTTAAAATATAAAAATATACAAAGTGTTTTTGGTTAATCAAATAACTGGTTTGGAAAAAAAAACACTCGCTAAGTGTTTTAAATGCAGTATTAATCCACAAATTAGTTTTTGTTACTAACCATTAGTACATCATATAACTTATTTTAAAATTCAACAAAAGTTTTTTTTTGTTAATTCAATTACAATAAAAATAATTGTGTTTTAGAATAGCTGACTTCATAAAAAAAAGTAAAGGTGAAAAATTTTTCTAAATACACACCATTGTATTGTACCATGGACAATTTTTTCTCACTAAAGGAAGCTATTTTTCATTTAAAAACAACCTACGAGTACTAAATTTCAAGTAAATACGTTTATTGGTTTTAAAGTTATTGTTGTTATTAACTAAAAGAATTTAATTTTTTTTAATTTTAACACCCTGTATCTCGAAAAGTAAATAAGTTTGACCCCTCATTAACTATATCGTTTTGTTCAATTTTTCGAGAAGTATCTACAGTCAAACGTTGTAAGTGTCATTTGGAAACACCCTGTATGTATGAAATATTAGATGTTTAATAGAAAATATTAGATACTTACAATTTTGCCACAGACTGAACAGTAGATTTTTCCCATATCCATAGACAGCTCTTTATAAGGTTTAATCCAAGTTGAAGCACTGGTTGTTTTAGGCATTATAAAATCACAATCTTCCTTTTTGTTACGCACAACGAGTGTTTACGCTTTGAATATCAAAACAAAAATGATTTACAAATCTGAGCATCAAATTAGAAATGTTTAGGTACCTAATTCAATAAACTGGGAGATTTTGGAAAATCCCTAAATTAGGAACAAAACTATTAGCCGTTTACCTGCTGTTAAGATACAATAAATTGTAGATAGATTTGGGGATTAGATCATAAAATGCAAATGAGCGAACCCTTAGCGATTATCCAATAACTGAATGCCTCAGTGACCGAGACTTTCTAAGAATGTTGAGGGCTACTTAAATTGATCTTCTTTGAAATTGTAAATGTTTTGTACCTGTAGAGATTACGTACTTAGATCATTTCTTGATTAAAATGACTACAAAATTTTATACAAGAATTGAAATAAATTGGTATGTTTAAAAATTTTCAAATACAGTATAAAAATCTGAACTTTTATGCACTTTATGCAAACTTTTATACAAATATGCCAAAATATGAAATATTTGCATAAAATATGCACAATATGCAAAATTTGCAATATGCATATTTGCCGAAGTCTAGTTATGAGTGAAGTAAAAATAGTACCTTAGAAATTTTCAGAAATATGCAATACTGACATCATTTGTTATTTGCCACCAGTGGTACAGTTTGAAACATAAGGTAGTACACAATGAAGCAGCGTGGTAAAGACAATAATTAAATATGAAAAATATTTATTTCTTCATATTTCTTCTTTCTTCTTAATAATTTCTTCTTTGTTTTCTGTATATATAGGTGCTGGCAATAACATAACAAAATCAGATTTCAAACCCATATGAATATCAGGAACATCTGGAAAATAAAATGAATTGGAAACTTTCGTACTTCTTCTCAAATATGAAATTTTGACGAAATAGGTTGAGGAGGGGTTGAGGAGGAATAGGTTTTTTATCTCAAGTTGGACATTCAGAACTATGTCTGTGTTTTTTAATTTGTTAATTTCCATATATTCTAACAAGGATAGCTTAAGACCTTTATTTTGGATGTGAAGAATTTGAAATTCGTCATTTAAAGAATGATTATGATCTAGAAGGTGAAGTATCTTTTAAATAAGTATAAATCTTATTTAAAAAATTTCCAGCAAAATTTTTTCTCTATCCTTTGGACGTCCACAGGTAGACACATGTTGCAAATGTGAACATTTAAAAATAAAAATTAAGAGTCCATTTGTAAACGAGACAGCAAAACGCGTGGCCGTTGCGGAATTATCTGTACATGAAGACGTACAAAGAAGTTCTACAATAAATGGCAGAAATTGCAGAGATGTGAAAGAAAGATGCCAGTTGCATGACGTTTGACTACATGCAAAATCTTTAGCTTCCACTAACTGCTGTGTAGGAGATTTTTGATTTACGTCAATTTAACAATGCCTTTGGAATTCACAATATGCAAAAAAGTCAAGGTTTAATCCCGAAAGGGTCCCAATGAAGTTGCTTCATTTCTTATGGATTATAGCAAGTCTGAATTGCCTACTGCTGTGAAACATCTTCACGTATTCTCTGACAGCTGTGCTGGTCAAAACCGGAATCATACAGTAGTGAGATTTCTACTTTTGTTAGCAGAAACTGGAAGTTTTGAGACCATAAACCAGTACTGGATGTGACCAATCCTTGTCGAACGATAGAAACTTTGACCGTGTTTACCACGGTCAGATGAATATACAGAAATACAGAATATAAAGAAATGAATATGAAAATGATAGTAAATTCTACTGTAACGATGAGACTACCAAAGAGAATTGAAGTACTATTGTAAAAATAATACCTCAATCAACGATGGGAGCTTATCGTCTATAGCTTGCCTAGCTCAGTATCTCAAGGGTGAGTTCGTCTTGTCTTAAACTAGGGATTGAACCTGAGTTCTCAGTTGATAGCAAATAAGACAAATTTTAACCAAACATATTTATTTAAATTAATAAAAAAACAATATTTAACCCTGCCAAAGCTTAACAGTTAATAAGTGTTACTTATTGCTTCGATGGGCTGCTTGTGTGTTCTAGCTGTTGGGTCCTCCAATTAGAATTTGTGGCTTCTGGAGAGCTGCAGTCACACGTGGCTGTATGTCCTGACCAATTATTGAACTCCAAATAAGGTGGTTGATATAAAGCCAATAAATCCAATAAACCAATAAACTGTCCAGTAAACCAATAAATGTCCAGTAAACCAATAAAATGTCCAGTAAACTCTCCAGTAAACCAATAAAGTTTTGATACGTCCAATAAACTAAAAGATAAGGAACAACTTGCATTAGAAACACATCAAAAAGAAAGGTTTAACTTCCTTGCCATCTTACAAAATTACACTTAAACAAATAGCGTATGGCAAGGATAAAATGAAATATGAATGTTACTACTTAGTTAAATTCTGTTAAAGAGTCCTAATACATATATCAGAAAAAAAATGTGCTTTCGAAAGAAAGTAAGGTTACAAATATTGGAAATGTGGTCAGAATTATAGAATAAATATCACAATGAAAGTACTTACCCCAAGAGAATTTGTAGACCATAAAAATGAGTCTGATAATAATTTTTGCCTTCTTTTATAAATTTCAAAAAGAGGCAAAAAATAATCCCACTACAGAAAATTTGTTTTGACAGAAAGTGGGAGACTGAATGAAGTTAGCACAGATGTCATAGGATGTTGCTATAGATATCATGAAACTAGCTTGTCAGTCAACACGGAACAGAATAGTCTGCCGAACAAAAGTAAGAGGGCGAATATTTATTCTATGGGACAGAAAGAGAGAGAAAATAAAGACAGAGGAAGAAAAGAAAAAACATAGGGCGCCAACTATTTTGTGAAAAATGGTAAAAATTAAACTGAAGATAAAGAAATTAATAAATTAATAAAGAAATTAAAATGAAATAATTATTTAAATATAAATTAATAGAGATGTGACGTTTATAACGTTACACTACATGGCACAAAAAGTTTGTTGTTAAAATGGTGCAAACATTGAATATTTTTGAATTTAAAAAGTGGTGGCATAAACATTACAAAAAAAATATGTTTGTCTACCGACTCAATGGGCAGAAAACAAGAAAAGGATAAAAAATCATTTTCAGATTTCGAACTACTACCATTTTTTTTATTCTTCAAACCAACCAGGGACTGGTTGGTATCGGAAAATATTAATGGTTTTGTAACTAACAACTAATTAACTAACTATTTGAAGAGATTATACACTGTATAATCCTACTAAAATCCTAAAGCCGACTATTGATGCAATTAATGATGATAAATACTTTTTCTGTATATGACATTTGATAAAGACAATAAAATTCCAAAAAAAAATTATTTTTTTATTGCTTTTCTCTAACAACATAAGTCAGTCACTTTTCTAAAACCATAATATGACTTAAACAAAAATTTTACAAAAAAAGAGGGGAACATAATGCGTATTGTACAATTTTGAAGCATTTTTTTACACCACTTTAAAAACAGTTTTTTGTTATAAACTGAAAACTATAATTTCTGACTCATGTTGTTTCTGAAATGACCGATTCATATATTCAGTTTTGTTCATATTTACCTCAAAGTCCTATTTCTTGTATTATTCGACTAGTTTGTGAGTCATATATTCTAGATCCTCATGTTCTTGGGTTAATATCACTTGATCATCCGCAAAACATAGTATGTTGTTTCTCTTTCTGAGTTTTAAGATATGTTCCAAGTATATTTTAAATAGATTCGGTGAGAGACATCATCCCGGTTTCAGACTTTTCTTTTTCTTAAATGGATTTGACAAACCAATTGTCGCTTTTACTTTTATAATGCTAAAATACACTTAAATATATATACTAACACTGATAATTAAAGACACACTTGTTAAAATATCTTTCGTTGTCTTTTTTTGGACATGACATCGATTGTATAATAATATTACACGCATTTTATTGTATTAATCCATAATAAACTTATATTAAAAACGTTTTTCAGCAAATGCAAAGTCAAAATACTACAGAGAATATCAGCTTCACTCAAACAGAACCATTATCCGAGGGTATAGGTGAACTAACTGGTTCTCAAGACGTGGTTGCTACTATTGAAAGGGAAAATGAAACTTCAGACAATGCAACTTGGTGTCAAAGCGGATATCATTGGCCACAATATATGACTCCGGCTGGTGATCCGTTCATTTGGCCTACACATTCTGATCATAATCAAAGTATGTACAATTATAACATGAAACCCATGGTAGCCTCTGCCCCGGTTACTCCCAGTGTTATACCTTATCACGGTAAGAATTTACGTGTTAATTTTATTTGAATTTTAATTTATTTATTTTAAATTAGCACGGTGAGAAGTTATATGGAAACTCTTGAACTTTTCCTTCTTCTTGTTTCCCTTCTAGTTTATATTGAAAACCGGAAATAATTTTTTCCGGTAAATTTATCGTTATATATCGAAATAAGTTTTTCTCGTTTTGTATCTGTCTCAGTAAAGTGCTTCAGCCTCGTACAGTCTCAGATATTCTACAACCAAAATCTACATTTGGAACCTTGTTTACTCCCGATTTCGCCTTTTATAAAAATCTGTAAGAATTTTTACTTATTTTGTAACATTCAAATTTTGGATTTTTTATGATTTCAATGAGCTCGAATGTTGTGATCACTTAGCGACAAAAAACAAAATTTGATTTTGATATTTGATTTCATGCCATAAATAATTTATGTAGTTAATCATTATTCCAAGATATGCATATTTGTTTGCTCGTTCGACATAGGTTCCGTTTATTAAAAGATTCTCGTTATTTCTTTGAGTTTTTGATATTCTCATTAATTTTTGCCTTTTTGTACGTTCACTGTTGGACCGTATTCTTTGCCATACTCGGTATTTTGGTCACTAGTTCCTGAAGATCTTTAATATATTCGGTTGAGATGATAGTGTCATCCGCATATCTAATGTCAATGGAAACACCTTTATTCCAGCTGTTTCACCCTCAAGAGCTTTTTCTATCCTTATTCTTCTCACATCTAATTTCAATTTCCTCCAACAGCTGTTTGTTAACACATACTTTTGCTGGCTACTTATAGTGTAAATTCGATATGATCCTGAGGTCATTGTAGTCTATATTCTTTGATTTTAAAACATTTAATGTTAAGTGAAAAAAGAGCTTCGCATTCCTAGGCCTTAGCGAAACTTAACTTGTGTATCATTAATGTCTACGTCCAGTTTATGATATATTTGGTTATCGGTGACTTTTAGCAGTAACTTTAGCACATGGGACATCAAGCTAATGGTGCGGTAATCGCCGCATTCTCTTGCGTTTTTCTTTTTGAGGAGACAAAGAAAGATCGAAGTTAACCAACCTTTGGTTGAGCTATAAATTTGGTTCCAACTAAAACACCGATGTGCTGCTAATCTACAGTTTTTAGTATTTCGATGGGAATCCTGCTCTTCATTGTTTTTAATGCGTGTAATATTTCTTCTTTTGTAATATCTGTACCTATTTCTTCTGGACATCATTGATAGGTTATATTTATGTCTTATAGGAGCTCTATACCAAGTTTTCATCTACTATCCAAAGTAACTTTCAACCGTTTAACAATCTGTTTAAGAAATTCAATAGGGTTTTTCGTTGGACCAAAAGGCATGCATATAATTAAATTTTAAGACAGACAAATTGTTACACGATTTCAATAAGTAGGTACTTGTGATCCTGAATAAAAGTATAAACTTAACGTTTGTCAACAAGTGAAAGTTAGTAGATGTAATTTGAGAATATTGAAAGTCTCCAAAATAATTATCATTCATTCCTGTTCATTTTCTCACAACTCTCTAACGTGATAAATTATGTCACCTTTGTTCTTATTTTTACAATATTTCGGAGTTTTTTGTACATAATTCAGTACACGTCCATTGCCAATACGTATTAGCTTTATATATGCCAAGTACTTGTTCGTTGAGATATAGACAAAATCTAATACTGACTGCTTGTAGAAAATGTACTAAAATATTGAACCTTTCATTATTCTTTTGAATATTGCCTACATTGATTATTGCTTTTTTTGTTTGAGCCTTATATTTTACACATGTTATCAAAATATGTAAAATTTGTATAAACTAGAATATTCCAACCTGAAATTTTGTTAAAGTATATATTATGTTACAGATGTAAATTATCCATACTATTACAACTATCACGTAGAAGCCACCCAAAGTTATCCACAGTGGTCCTCTCCACCTTTTGAGTTACAAGCACCTCCGCCACCAAAGAATCAACAAAAAGTGCAAGAACAAGAAAATATAGAAGTTCTTCAAAACTACCACGAAACGTCACAACATATGCTTAAAGTTGAAGTAAATAACAACTGTGATCCTAAAATGACAGATTCACGATTGTCAGAGACTCTTATGGTTAATTACGTACAACAACCGGAAACGCCGGTTGCGACAGAGAGGCCTGTAGTTAATTATGCCTCACAAGGGGAAATGGGTGTTTATGCACAACACGGTAATCCTTGTACTCCTGTGGAAATGTATCCGACGATGTCACCTGTTTTACAGATGCCTCAGATGCCACCAGGTAAGAATAACATAAGCTATTGGTGTAGCTTAATATTCAATTACATCAAAAACATAGTAACTAAACAAAAGGTGTACTATTTCCTGGTACTACGATATACAAGGAAAACCAGATTAGTAATATGCTTAAAAAACCAGTCATTACCACTTGCGTTACAACTTACTTATTTTATACAGGCTCTTCTAAGTAAAGGTTCTTCTAACACAAAGGTATCTTCAATTGAAACAACTTTCTTTTCCATTGTTCAACAGGAAATGTATAAAAAACTAATCAGATAACTTCATAAAGTCATTTAATTTGAATCTGACATTTCTCGCGCCATAGAAAATTTTAAGTGCAATCCAAACCAGTTCAATTGGATTTAGATCCGGAGGGTACGGTGGCAGTCGTAATATCTCATGTCCAAAACTGATAACACCATCAATTGAATACTTAAAATGCTATATACACAGTATCCTACTACATGGCGTGGAAGCTTGGATGCTGAGGATTAGCTGGTTACAACGCCTGGATATTCCGCCTCATTCTAAAAATTCCATGGACTGAGCATGTTAGAAATAAAGAAGTTTTAAGACGTAGGAATAGAGATCGTGAACTATATATTAGTCCTTGCACGCGAAGTCTTTTCTTATAGTTTCAACTGAAACATTTACACATGTAGCTTCCAAAAGTTGCATTTGGTGCTGTGGGTGAGAAATGGTTGGGTCTCTTTTTGCTACTTGGACAATAAAAAGATCGTGGCGAGCTGTTATTAATTTTTGGCCACTTTGTCTTGGTCTATTAAGCGTTATTAATTCTTGATACCTAGCATATGATTTTGCCTAACACTGCAGCTATGTCTCTCTCAGACATTCCTTGATCCATAAGACCGATAATCTTTCACTTTTGCACATCCGATAACCCCACATAGGGCATATTTTCGTTTTTGGACGCAAAATAAGTTTATTTATTTTGATTAAATTTACAATTAAAGCAAATAATTTATAACGTACCGAGCTGTGTTATCTGATTGTTTTATTGGTTTGTTGATTTTCAACAAAAAAATATAATATTTATATATTTTTTTGTGTTTAGGTACTCCTATATTATATTCATCAACAACAGCCTTAACGCCGGAAATCACTGAAGTATTGGTTCCAACGACACCTGTAATCTATACTCCATCTGTAGAAGTTTCATATGTACAGCCAACACATTATATTTATCCACCTACTCCACCTCCCTCGTGGTATGCTTCTCCTGTGACAACTCAAGGATTTATTTTTCCTCAAAGGCCATAGGAATTTCAAAATGCAAGTTGAATCAGTTTGTTAAACAAATTGATCTTGTGTCATTACTTATTGACACATGAAATAATTTTGATATTTTAGTAATAATAAACATATGTTGTTGAACGAGAAACTGTTAACAGTATTAACTAGAGCTTAAATTTGATGAGATTTTGAATAGGTGTATGGTTTGATTATACCGATTTACCAAAGCACTTTGTATGGTAGTAAATATTTACCAACGGTATGAATTTAGAGTAGATTTGGAATCTTTTAAAATTTATCAAAGTAGTGGAAAAGTTAAATGGTGAATCTTTTTTTGAATGAAATATTTAATATTTAGTAGGTATTTAAATACTAAGAACTTATTTTTGTCGTTATTTACTTTTTTATAATAATATTAAAAGTATGTTTATGCTGTAAATTATTAAATCATCTTTTAGTATGGTCAAAGGAGTGCTATGCATCTCTAGTATTACTAATTTACCTGTATCTTGTCAATAAATTTGAAAAAATTTAGATTTATTGTTAAAAATTATTGCATCTTACTTTAATACTATGAAACACCAAGTCACTTTAATCGTCATGGTACTATGGTACTTAACCATGACTATTAAATTAATTTTTTCAAATACTTGTTGGAAATAAACCAAATATAGTTTGGTACTAAAAAGATATTTTGAAAAGCTGAGATACCGCAAAAACTAGTTTCTGAACAGGGAAGCTTCATTCATGGAAGTTAAATGGGTGTTAGAAAATATTTTTTCGTCATTGGTCAGAAGAATGTTTTATTTTTACTACACGTGTTAATAAATTAATAAATTAGTTTAGATTCAAATACTTTCAAGCACCGGTTTGATTACTCGCATGTATATGAAGATGCAATATAGTTGAGAATATCTACTTGCACCACAGGTAACTCTTATTGGAGAAGATAAAAACGGTCATTTTGCAGCCAAACTTAACTCTCATACCACGCCGTTTTAATCCATATAATATGGTGTCTAATTCATTTTCCAATTTGTAATTATACGTAAATGGTTTTGACAATAATCATCATTGTCACTCTCTTCTGTCCTGAGCTGCTTGGATTCAGTTTTTTCTCGCCATTTTCAGTTTTTTCAGTTCTGTTTTAGTTTGGATATGTCGAATATTTGAGTTTTTCGATATATTACCTCCTTTATAATTATATCCCTGACAGTGCAACCAAGCATTAATCCTTCCTTTTTTGGAGGAATCATAATTTGATGTTTTAGTGATACTGAAGAGTTTTAGCTGCTTGCGTCAGGACTGTCGACACATATTGGTAAAAAAATCTTAGGCGTTAATACAGTTGAAATATTATTATAACAAATGTTATCTTAGTTTTCCGTATGCATTCCATAGTCCATTTATATTGTTTAAGATCGCAGGTTTAATAAACGGTACTACACGGTAAGTAATACATCAATTAAAAATATTTGTGTCATTCCTAGATATTCTTAGATATTCTCCAGTTTATTCCTCGATATTTAAACTCCCTTGTTTGAAAATGGCGACTGTTCAGTATTCAATCACGATTGTGTTGCAAAAGGTATTGACCAACCCCAATAACATGGTTGTCTTCAGTTTTTATGAAAAACGCTCGAATATAAAAATAAAAAATAAAAATAAAAACATTTATTGCCTTAATAAAATTTAACATGGCACACTTAAGATATTTCAACCTAAAATATTTCAGCCTTTCTTCTGATTTTCCGCTTCTGCACCATCTACTATTTGAACCGCGTCCCCTTCTAGTACCTGGTTATTTCTGTCATTGACTCCTTGGCTTCTTTTTGTGTAGGTATTTGTTTTTGGCATCGTACCTACTTGCCTGATTGGTTGTCTTCAGCAACCACCTGACTAGACCCTGATCAGATGCTCGATCAGTCGGTGTTTTTCTTTGTACATCCTCTGTCCTGTCCTATCCTGCATTTGTCCTTCTGTCTTCCTATGTTGACCTGTCGATTAGTCTGTAACACGATGTTTCTGTTCTTTTCAGTTTCTTCCAGTTGGTCTCTGTTATGGAACTTTATACTGGGACTGTATTCGATATCACCGACCTAACGTGTGTCTTTTTTCCATTTTCCATTTATCCGTGAAATCTGAAATTCTTCCCAAGTGATTTTCTAGTGTCTGGCAATCTCTTCCGGTTGCATATATTGCCGTGTTTTCTGCGTACAGGGCTGTACTTGTTCTTGCATCTGTTGGCAAATCTGAAACAAAAATGTTATATAAAATCGATCAAATACTGCCCTGAGGCATCCCTTCTTGGATTTATTGCATTCTGGACATCTTTTGGTCAGCTGAAACTTAAAAAAATGTTGTATTAGATAAATATGTGTCACATACATTAACTAAATATTATGGCAATCTAGCTCTGTCCATCTTGTAGATAACGGCTTTCTTCCAGACCGTGTGGTATGCTTTTTCGACGTCAAATATGGCCATTCCTGTTTTCTGTTGAATCGGATTTTCATGTCGCTGATGACTCTTGCAAGCTGAACTTCGCAGTTTCTTTCACTTCTGAATCGGAACTGATCTTCTTGGATCATTCTTCTTCTTTCTGCATGTTTCATTAATCTTCTGTAGATGATTTTCTCCAGAATTTTTCCTATGGTTTCCAAGAGGGATATTGGTTTGTAGCTATCTGGTCTTCTTCCGTCGTTCCTTGGTTTTAGTAGAGGGATGATTTTAGCATGCTTCCAGTTGGTCGAAAAACGCGCTTCTTTCAGGCAAAATCTGAAAATTTAGTAAAGTTGTACTATCATTTTCTTCGGTAGTTTCTCTAGAGCAATCTCTCTCCATAGATGTTTGTTCCTATGTTATTCTAGTCGAGTGCTTTAAAAAGTATTTTCTTTTTTATTAAATATGTCTGTGGAGTCCATATGACTGTGTTTGCTTTTTTGTAGATATTATAAATGACTCAAGAATATTTTGTAGTCATTTGTTGCCTTCATAATTGGTCCAAGATCCATAATATCAAATATCTTCTAGAAATGTCGGAAAATTCTTGTATTTAACATTGCTACTGTAAACGTCATAGGCACCATACCATCATAAGCGACTTTCCCCAATTAAATTTTCCTGATATTCCGTTAGTGTATATTCCTTGTTCAAATTTTACGAATTTAGTATCGTATAGTTGATTAATAATTTTTTTTAATTTTGGTACCTATTTTCTTTTTCTAATCAATGTTCCAACCAGACATACCATTTTGTTTTAGTTTATTAAATACAAATTGTAGGGTACAGATGTGAAGTAATTGTTTATGGTTTTATTTCTTTCTTTTTTTTTAAAAGCGGCTCAAAACACATTTGACAATACTGTCTGCTTCGTCATTTCCAATATAAACAAATCCTTTCGCCAATTATTAGTAATTATATATCAGGAAAAGTGGGGGAATGGTGCGCACTTAAGCAAAAATCGCTTTTGTTGTAAATTCTTTAAATCTATCATAACGGCCAGTAGGTTACAGTAAGTTCTAATTATTCTACTTTGAATATTTAAAATTAGTTTTAGAGAAATACAAAGTGCAAAAGCATATTAAAAAAAGAAAAGTGCCTTTGCGCACCATTCTCCATCCATGAGGGTAATCATGCGCACGGATTAGCAAATGGTGCGCACTAAATTAATGGTAAAAAAATATTAATAATAATAAACTCAATGTAATAAAAACGCTTATGTCAAAAGTATAATATTAAGAAATATTAATTGTATGCTATACATAAAAGTAATATTTTTAACGTTAACAAAAGTTGCATTTATAATTTTCTGGGGTATTTAAATCTGTACATTCTGCGTGATTCCACGAGGCACATAACATAATTCTTCGTGTTTTCCTATTTCCCCATAACTAAAACATGTCTCGTTAGGTGCAGCAGGTTTTGCTACTTGGGGGAATATAATTTCCTGCAGCACTTATGCAGAAAACGGCTGTGATAGTTCTTCCACGTTTGGCAGATATAGCAGATCCTTCCCTTTTAGCACCTTTAGGTCCATAAACCTTTGGACATTTTTTTTACTGTTGTAATACCAGTTTAGACTATATTAAAAATTATCTTTGGCTCAAACTTAACTTGTCAACGGATATTTTGATATTAGAATAAAATAGTGTTGTTGACTCTTTATTGATTGCAGCATTCCTGTTCAAACTTATTCCTTCTGGTTGTCTTAATGTTACATCAGGATTCCTTTTTATAAATCTATAAAGCCAGTCTTTGCCGGCTAACCTCTTCTCTTTATTAAAATTATTTGGGATATTATTTTCTTTCAGCATACCTGAATACCAAACGTCTTAAGTTCTTTAGGTGTTAAGCCATTATAGAATAATTTAGCAAGCGTTAACACATACTCTCTTGATTATTTTTCTACTAAAATACAGCTGTCGGACCTAAACGGGGCGGCGTGTCCAAACCTGTTAATCTTTTCCTTAAAGTCGATTCTGTAATGTTAAAAACTTTTCCCGTTTGTTTTCTTTATTTTTTTGCCTTCATTTCTAATTGCATACAGAACATTATTTTGTAAATCTTCGTTAGTATATGTAAGAATGGTAGATTTTATAGTGTACTTTAACAGATGTCCCAAAATGTACGGAAAACAACATTATTTAAATCAATAATAAGTTCAAAGCAACTGAACAAAGCCTATGGACTTGCCGTCTTAATTTTTGGAGCACAAAAGCTAGAAGAATTCTTGCAATTTTCAATAATCGGATTTCACTAAGTCCACGTTCCGCGTTCCTTAACCGTTCACGAGATTAGCCAAAAGGTGTAGGACTGGTTGAGTTCATAAAATTCGATAAAATATTCGACGGAATTTGAAATACAATGGAGCGCACGATTACCCGCCGCGCACTATCCCCTCATTTTCACTTACGGCAAGCAAACATTTGATACCAAATTTAAATTTCGTTTTTTTGGGAAACAGCTACTTACCAGCTGTAGTTTTTTTGAGATGGAGAAAAAGCCTTGCACTGCTCTGTTAGCTATTTTATTAACTCTTACTGCCACGCCGTGTCTGTTGGTTGTCCTCGCTGCTGGAATAATATCAATCCATTGAGAAACAACATACACCAATATTCAACCGGTTTATTTATTTAATAATATTATGTATCTTACCAGGCTGAAACATGCTCTGAATATTATAGGTTTTAATCCAAGTGTTGGACAGTCTTATTCTCTCCTCTGTCTGATCTTGGGTTCCGAGCGCCTTGTCAGTATTGCTGTTGTTGTTTTCTGACACCATGATGAATTTTACTAGGGATATACATAGGGATCTTTAATGTAGTTGTTTTTCCATACCTTCTACATCCTTATGATGTTGACAAAGATTTTGGTTCATCCACTTTTGAGGTTGATTTCTTAACCCCAGGACAAAAGGATGCCCTGGAACTTTTCAACTCATCCGCCCAAAGCCGTTGGTCAGTAAATTAGGAATAGCTTAGACCGGCAATCGCTCGGTGAAATTTTCGCTATATCTGGTTACCTTCACGTAGTTTAACCAGCAGACCAGTGCAGTTGTCCGGGATGTGACACGAGAGTTATCATGAATTATCTCCCGTCTATGACGCTCTATGTGGTGTTTCGATAAAAGGTGCTATCTCTATAACACAACCCTAGACCCCTTTAGAAATATATCAGCTTGTAATTGTGATAAAGGCAAGACTGTATAAATAATAGACACGGTATCAGTCACAAAACACTGTCTTGGAGGCGGTATGTCTGGAGTTGTTTTCGGAAGCTATAATTTATTTCTTTGTCAGAATTATCTATGATTTGAATAGTTTGTAGTGGAATATTCCATATTTTGCTGAACTTAACATTCTTTGACGGATTTATCTTTATATTTTTTAAAATATGCTCATGTACTTCGAGTCTACTATTTGTAGGTAACGTCAAAAGCCATTTCGTAATAGACGGTGTTTTTATGATGGAACGAGTTGTTGTGATATAGTTTTAGGAAAGTCACATTTTGTATGATAAACGGTTCTTTTCTTTGAAAATTATTTTCTAGAAATTATGATTAATGTGAATACATTGAAAATTATTTCCTTAAGGATAAATACAAATATGTACGTGTGATCAGGTAACCACAGACAACTGACTTCCCTGATAAGCTAATCCTCTTTTTTCATAAATATAACTAACTTTTTATGTTCACGAATTTGTTCAGTGCCAAATATAACTAGCATCTTTTTGTATGTTTAAATGATATTGTTTGGAAAACAAAGCAAATTTATTTGTAAATAAAGTTAATGTATCGTTCTGTACTTGTGTCCATAGAAGAATATTTATTTATTTTTTTTTGTTAAGAAAAAGAGTTTTTTTATATTTTTGCATAGAGGTGTTTTCTTTGTTTCGGGATTTTATTTAAATAGTTTCGATACATATATTTATAAATTAATATTGCCAAAATTTACGTCTTGTTCTTTGTAATGAAAATTTCATGTCCTTTATCAATATTTTGAAATAAAGCAATATTTTTGTTGTAAGTTTAGTTTTATTTAAAAACGCCGAAAACACCCTCTCCCATAGAGGAAATCCAGAATTCGAACTTTGCGAACTTTTCGAACAGAATTGCGTCTCTAACCAGAATTTGAATATGTTTCAGCTGAAAAAGTTGTGAAAAATTATAAAAAAAACAATAATGCAGTAGGCGGTAGGTACTGTAGCAGTGGCGCACCTAGAATTTTTCTAGAGGGGGTTGGTTGGGCACCGAATTTTTTTTATGCTACCTCTATTTTAAGTCCTTAAAATTTGAGTTTTAGTTTAATTTAAAGTATGAAAGATAGCAGTACCAAAGATTCAGGTTTATAAAAAGGTAAAAGAAATAATAAATTAGACTTACTCACAATCAATTTAATTTAACTAATCAGACGACCGGTTTCGCTTTCTACAATATGCAAAGCATCTTCAGGTCACGATACAAAGTTAAATAAATGCTGAAAATAATAAACCCATATTAGGGTGTTGTCTAATAAAGATAAAAAAAAGATAGGTGATATAAATTACAGTAATTATGCCAATATTACATGTCTGTGGTTTTTCAAAATGAATAAAATGTTTAAGCAGACAAGGTAAGACCCACAAATTGGTAAATTAGTCTATTAAACTGTAATGAATTAATAAATAACAAATAAATAAAACATTACTTACATGCCGGTACTCTATTAATTGATGGTTGAAAGAACATGGTTCAAACTATCTTGTATTGTTGATTGGAGAACTCAAGTCAACTATTGTAATTGTTTAACAGTAAACGGGGAAGTTCTTGAGGAGACAGATTTTATCCAATGAAGTAGAGATAGGTAAATGTAATTGTTTGTTTGATGAAAGTAATGTTCTATACCATTAAGTTATTTATATTTATTCTGGAGATATATTTATGAAATGTGTGTTATTTATTGAGATTTTTATTTTTGTTTTGGAAGGTGACAGAAGATTTTAAAAGAACCAAGTAAGAGATGTAGTTCTTTTAAAATCCTCCCCTTTTTAAATTTAATGTCTGTTTCGTCCCCTCGTTTTTTAAGTGTTTTCTGTGTGTCTTAAAGTGTCTCAATTTTAATTTTTAACTTTATATATTGGACTTTACAACCATTTGCCATATATTGCAACATAACTTTATCAAAGAAATTTGATAATTACAAGCTGATATAATTGCACACCCACACAATTTGTACATCTATTCTTATTCATTGTCTCACAACTGTCACCTTCCAAAACAAAAATAAAAATCTCAATAAATAACACACATTTCATAAATATATCCCCAGAATAAATATAAATAACTTTAAAGAACTTAATGGTATAGAACATTACTTTCATCAAACAAACAATTACATTTACCTATCTCTACTTCATTGGATAAAATCTGTCTCCTCAAGAACTTCCCCGTTTACTGTTAAACAATTACAATAGTTGACTTGAGTTCTCCAATCAACAATACAAGATAGTTTGAACCATGTTCTTTCAACCATCAATTAATGGAGTACCGGCATGTAAGTAATGTTTTATTTATTTGTTATTTATTAATTCATTACAGTTTAATAGACTAATTTACCAATTTGTGGGTCTTACCTTGTCTGCTTAAACATTTTATTCATTTTGAAAAACCACAGACATGTAATATTGGCATAATTACTGTAATTTATATCACCTATCTTTGTTTTATCTTTATTAGACAACACCCTAATATGGGTTTATTATTTTCAGCATTTATTTAACTTTGTATCGTGACCTGAAGATGCTTTGCATATTGTAGAAAGCGAAACCGGTCGTCTGATTAGTTAAATTAAATTGATTGTGAGTAAGTCTAATTTATTATTTCTTCTACCTTTTGAAATCGACTCACACAAGCAACACATTCATGATTTAGGTTTGTTATCCTGCCTACCAACTAAAACCACCCTCTCCTACTTGTACGCAGTTGACTGTCGCACGTAACGTACTCCTAAAGTGGGATAGCCGCTGTAAATCTGAGGACATTTTTTTAACACTCCCTTCTCTTATCTAGGTTTTATTTCTGTTGTTGGTCCGGTTTATGTTTCACTTTTTCTTCTTTCTTTTAATTACTGTTCGTATGTAATTGTGCATACTATTCCATCCCTCCTTACTTCCCGTCATCTTCACGATCATCTCTCGCACAGTCACAGGGTTCATACCTATTTCTCTATACATTCTGTTTCTCTCCATTGTACATCTATTATATTCCAACATTGTGAGTAACAGTGTCGGAATATTCGCAGTATAGGCATTTATCTGTATCTGTCTTTCTGAACCTATGAAGATACGCCCTAAAAGAGATAATCTACCTAGTCCCTTAGGCTCGGGATCAGCATCTTGGTCCACTGGGCAACATCTTCCGTGTTGTTCCACTTTTCTTGACATCTTTCCCTTTCTTCACTTGTATATAGTAGAACAGCGCAACTAAATTGTCAACAAATTTTAAAAGGTGAAGGGATTTTCAAAAGAAATTTAATTTGTTTTTATAATTGTAGATAGGGTTCATATTGTTATTATTAAAGAGGTTAAATAGGAAATAAGATTTTATTTTAGTACCCTTTACTATAATTTACAGGTACTCAAAGGATTTCTATTTCATAATATAGGTTACAACTTAGCGAAGTATATTCTATCTACTTCCGTGGCGCCCAAATCTTTACTTCCAGACAGAATTCTTCATATCTTGTGTGTTTCTCTATTTTCTTAAATTATTTTTGTTTTGTTCAATATTCTACTGTCTTTTACAGGCATGCAAATTGGCTGATTCCATCGTGGTCACTCTCATGTAATAAGCCTCTTTGTGTCATTTGGCCGAGCATTTTTATAATTTCTTGTCGTATCAAATCTCAACTCCAATTCTTTATGTTGGCCCCATTATTTGCTACACTTGGACAATCCGCAATTCCAATCATTTTCCTATTTTAACTCTGGTTTTTTGGTACCTTCTTTTCTATCATACCGTCCTTACCCCATCCCCAGATTTCGTATCCACTGTGAGACTCTTAAATCCTGTTTTCACATGTTTCCCATTCTCTCTGAGTCCTTTGCATTGTTCTCTCCTATATTTCTATGTGCAGCTCTTTCTGTCACTGCGAAATCGTGATTTATGAATATTGTTAATCGAAATTTTTTCGACGAAACGTTTATTTCCGCCAGCTTTGACATAAAATTTGTTCGAAGATTTCTACTGTTGCGATGTGGTGCTATATGTTCTGCGTATCTCAATCTTCCTTCTCTTCTTGTGAGAGTTATCACGTCTTTTGCACTTGGTATGCGTTGGCATATTATATATTCCATACTTCTTCCTAGATATCATTTTCATAAATGTCACCTAATATCCATCTCAGGATCAATCATTCAAAGAAAACTAAAAGATTTTCAACTGCTTTTGAGATATTTCATGTTTCAGATCCGTAACTCAGTATTACTAAAATAAGTGTTTTAGTAGGTATTTGTTCCGGCTTAAGTTTCTGCTTTTTTCTTTGTCTACTCAGCCCAAAGTAGCAGTTGTTAGCTAAAGTCGGAAGTTATATATTTATTATTTCCATGTACATGCCTTCCCAACTTTGGCTTGTTCTTCGCTAGTTTCACTGCATGGTCTTTGGTGACCCCGCATTTGGCTAGGATGCAGGTTATGTTTTAGACAATTTTTTTTTTCAAGACTATTATTTTCAGCATCCTGAATTTTATGAGTAGTAGATCTAGTCTTTTTGTTGATATAGCATGGTGATGTAAAAAATACTTTGTAATGGCATATAAAGAAATGAGATATGTAAAGAAAACACAATATTAGTTAAGAAATATTAATTAAAAAATTAAATTAACAGATTAATACAAGTGAGTTGTAAAGTGAATTTAAGTGTAAGCGAGAAACCAAGCGCTAAATTAACGATTTCAAGATTCGTCGTCACTTCCCTTTGGTTGCCTAACTTTTGGCCCACCTGCCCTTTTCGCCATAATAATTTGGTCGACTCTTAAAATAGTTGCTGCTGCTCCTACGGCATATTTCAGTCCCCAATATTTACATTGGTAAAGGTCCAAGATGTTCTTTTCCAAAGCGTCACATACTGCACTTTCAGCTTCTATGTCAACTCCAACATTTTTCTGACCTGAAAGACACACATAAATTTTGTAAAAATAAGAGAATCTCACTAATATGCCTTAATTAAAATGGTTAAATTATTTCTCAATTTCTATATAAACATGCTACGTTTAAAAAATACGTTTTTCGTGGAGATATTTCCCATGACGTTGAGATCGTTTGTTGATCTCCAAGCCGTTGGGTAGATCAAACAAAAATACTGATTAACCAAGGGATACATGAAGCCGAACAACTAGCCCAGGATAGAGAAGGATGAAGAGAAATCGTGAAAAAACTGTAAAGGCCTGATGGTGTCACCACATCCCAAAAGGGATTAGGACTGAGGAGGAGGAGATCGTTTGTAATATGAAAGTTTACATTTAGCTTTCAAATGTCTCATATTTGTTGATAAAACTAAAAATCGAAATTTCATGTTAAGTGTTTTGAAGATTGGGCTCGAACAATGGAAATATCATAGCGACCGGTCAATGAAAGTGATACATTTGATCTCGTGAGAATCGTTAAAAATGACGCACAACGTATGTTTATTCTTCTTCAGCTTTTTTTCCCATTATGAGTTCGACGTTTTCATCCTCCACGACACTCTATTTTCCCAGTCATCTTCTCTGAGGTCTGTATCTATCAAAGCATTTGCTATGTACGTTTTCCATCTTGATACAGGTGTTCCTCTCCGTCTTCTTCCCGCTGAGTCCCAGTCCAATATTATTTTCGGTCACCTGTGCTCTAGCATTCTTTCTACATGTCCGTACTACTGTAGGGCTTTGTTTCCAACTTTTTTGTAATTTATCCAACGTTTATTTATTTAACAGCTATATATAAACTGACTTCATTTGCAACAAAATGCAAAAATTACATACGAAAGCTGCACTATTCATCTTTAAAATGTATTTTAATTTTTGTCGATAGGACACTCTGATCAAAAGATATATAATTTTTACCGACGAGTTGATAAAAATTGTATTTAAAAAATTGATATCGATGCACGTTACTGACATTCAAAATCGTCGATCGCTGCAAGCGTTTTTTCTAAGAGAACGGTTCATTCTACACAAAAAATGCTAATAAACATTTTTGTTCAAAATTATCTCAGGCTACATTTCTTGTTTGAACGAGCATAACATACTGTTACTAACAGATTCAAGTTTAACTTGGAACTAAAACATTTACCCAACCGATTGAGGGTGAAATACACTTGAAGGATCATTGCAACCCATTATGACTGCAATAAAGTCCGGCACCACAAGAACTCTTGTAAATAATATATTGTAACTGCAAAAAAGAATGCGGTGCATCATGTGGCTGTCTAAAAGCTCTGTGCCCTTTTTGCAACTCAACTTTTGGTGAATGTTCTGGCCAAGATTGCCAAAATAGTGCTCCAATAACAGATGAGGCAGAGGAAGAAGACAAAAATACCGATAGTGATGATGCTGATAATCAACCTAATTTATTTTATGTATTAATTAATTTTGTTTTTTATTCATTTATATGTGACATAGGATTATAGTTTTATACCCCTATGTATATACTATGGGGGGAATAATTTTTAAGGGATGAAAATGTGTGAAAAAATTTAGTTCAAAGTTTAACTGGGTACAGAGATGATGGGTTAATAGAAATATCAAATTGCATAAATATGCCGGTAAATAATTTTTCGTAATAAGGGATGAGTTTTAAGGGTTGAAAATTTGGAATGTAACAATATTTCAGTTAAACAAAATAAAAAATTGCCAATTTAATATAAATGAAGTATGACAAATTCGCTAAATTGTTTTTTCAACGTTTACATTAACATATGACGTTTTATGGGGTTTTAAAATAAATCAAAAAAGAAATTTTTAAAATAAATTGGGCGTTAAAATAAAGTGAGAAATCATAAAGAGTATCTAGCAGTATCATACAACCTTAATTCATACTTAAAAAGATGGAGAATATCTAAACAACTTACGTTTCGCCGATGATATAGTTATAATAGCTGAGGACTTAGAAATTGGAAGAGAGATGGTGCAGGAAGTCGTTGTAACTACAGAAAATGTAGGTTTAAATATAAACATCTCGAAAACAAAAATAATGACAAATTTTGTACCCAACAAGAACATCAGTATTGGTGGGCAAGAAGTAGAACTCATAAATAAATATAAACACCTAGGACATGCAATTATGATTGACAGGGATAATCAGACCAATGAACTGAAGAGAAGAATCGATCCCTGATCTCGTTGAAAACTGAGAGAAACTTTTAAAAGTGAGCTGCCCACATAATTAAAGAGGAAAGTATTTGCGTCCTCTCAGTGTTGACATACTGAGCAGAAACACTTACTTTAACAAAAGCCTCGGCTGCCAAACAAATAGTCACACAGAGAAGAATGGAGCAATCCATGTTAGGAATAACTCTGCGAGACAAAATAAAAAACGAAAAGGTCAGGAGAAGAACCAAGGTGACTGACTTCCTTGAAAGGATCGACTAAAATGGAGATGGGCAGGACACATAGCTAGAATGACGGATGGGCAATGGACAAAAAGAGGTTATTGGAATGGAGACCAAGGGAAGACAAGAGAAGCGTCGGTCGACCACCTACAAGATGAGCTAACGATTTAAGAAGACAAAATAAAAACTGGATGAGAGTAGCACAAGTGACGGGGTTGGAAACACGAGGAAGAGGCCTATGTTCAGCAGTGGACTTTTAAAGGTGGATGATGATGAAATGTTTTTCAACTCATTAAATGCTTTAAGTTATAATTTTATTGAGTTTTCACCCCTCAGAATAGTAAGCACATAGGTGGATTTAAGTTAAGGGTAAATAGAGGTTAATTCAAAAATTTCATCAAAATCTCTTTTATCGTAGTATACTGGACTAAAAGAATTTTACATAATTTGATTAGTTTTCACACAACTTCTTCCTATTTAAAGTATAACTCAATGCAAAAGAATTGCTCGCACCTCTCGGTAATTTTCAGCGATACAAAAAAAAAGTAAGCAAAAGCTGAATACACACTTATCGTTACTACCTACGGTACACAATAAGTTTGTATTGTATTAAAAGAGTTTGTAATTTTGTATTTTTCTATTCAAATAATGAATATTTAAAAAAATGTTAACTTTACCATTCTGGTGAGCTTCCAATATTTTTTCTAATACTGCTGTCGATTTGTGTCCACTATTATCTGCCAAAGTTTTGGGAAAACTTTCAAGGGCGGATGCGAATTTTCTGACTGCATACTGTTCTAAGCCTGGAAGAGTGTCTGCATATTTAGTCAACTGAACAGCTAACTCTGCTTCAACGGCGCCGGCACCAGGAACAAATCTACCATCTCGAGAGATTCCCTATAATTGTAATGTACAAATTAATAATGTTCGAGTAAACTATTGAAAACGAACTGGATACTTTTAATGTTTTTTTTTTGTAGGTCGTAATAGGAATTACAACGCCACATTTTCAAGATTCACCTAAGATTAATAATAATGGGAAACAAGGCAGCTAGTTTAAATCTATTATAAAAGATAAAAAGTGAGAGCATTCAAAATAAGTAATACAACACATAATGGGAATAAATGTTAAAGTAAAACATGATTAAAACGTTAAAAACTAATAAACCCTCAACGAAGGGCAATACAACAGGCAGATTTAAACATTGCGTGTGGACAAAATACCTGTAAAATGTGGCTTAGTTCTAGCACTAGAACTGAGTAGTTATATCGAAACAATATAGCATAAAGGATGCATGGACCTTTTTAAAAACTAGATAGAAACTTTAAATATAGTGTTTTTTTAAAGGTATAGAAATGTAAGTTGGCAACACTTTTTTAACTGACGGTCATTTTGACAGGTGTCAAGTGATTTATGTTTAGTTTGGTTTGGCATTTCAGCATGAATAGACTGACGCCTGGACAACGCTTGCAAGTTGTGCATCAAAGCAATTAATTCGATTAACCATGGAACATTGTCGCATCACGTTTACACAAAATGATAACAGGCATCCACAGAGATGTCGTGCAGTGCGTATAGAAGAAGTTAGTCTATCTACCATCGTGCACAGCAGTTGGACATGTATCCATCCACTTTATGGAAGATTTTGCGGAAAGATCTTGGTTTGTGTACTTACAACATCCAACTCATGTACGAATTGAAGCTACACGATCACCTACCAAGGCGTAGATTCGGTGAATAGACCCAAAAACGAGATTGCCGTGGATTGGAGTGGAGATAATCCTCAAGTATATGTTGGGAAACAATTACATCAAGAAAAAGTAACTGTTTGGTGTGCTTTATGAGCTGGTAGAATCATTGGTCCATATTTCTTCAAAAACGATGTTGGCCAGAACTTTACAGTCAATGGTAACCGCGACAGAGTCATTATTACTGAATTTCCATTCCTGAATTGAACACCAGTAACATGCAAGGGCTGTGGTTTCTACAAGACGGCGCAATATGTCTCACACCTCGTGTCACAATTGATTTATTGAAGGAAATGTTTGGTAACTGAATAATTTCACGTTTCGGACCCGTGAATCAGCCTCCAAGATCGTGCGATTTAACATCGCTAGAGTATTTTCTGTGGGGATATTTGAAATCGTTAGTCTACGCCAATAAGCCTGAAATGATTGATCATTTGGAGGACAACATTCGCCGCGTTATTACCGATATACTAAAATTGGAAATCTAGATTAGATTATGTCAGAGCCAACCGTGGAGGTCATATGCCAGAAATCATATTTAAATTATAGTGCCAAAAGACTATCTTTCGAAATAAAGTCAATTTCATATCAATTTAAAAAAATCATCTTTGTTTTATTCCATTTCAAAGTTCTACTAAAAAACATCCTTATTATAATATATCAGTTTCATAGCAAAAAATAATAAAATAAATATAACAATTAGCAAGTCAAAAAAAGGGGACAAAATTGGCAAGCAAGCTGAGTTTACATGATGTGAAAAAGGAGCAATGACCCTATACTATTCAATATCATACTTAAGAAATTATAAAAGACTAAAAAAATTGCAAGATCGAGAAGAGAAATGATAGAAGCATTTTCGAAGATAAAAGAACTGAACCAAACTTGCTTGAAAATCAATAAAGCCTTATATTATTATATAAGGCGACTAATATGCTTACTCGCATAATGATCTGAAACATGGATACTTATTAAAAGTGAAGAAAAACAATCAGCTATCGTAGAAAGAAAAATGTTGACACATATACAAATGCTTAAAGGAAAATGGCATCTGGAAAAGATATAATTACGAATTATACAAAACTTACCAAGACTCGGATATCACAATGTTTATAAAAACTGGAACAAATAGAACAATATTTCGCAATTCAAAATAACAACTTAAGCAAATGGTAAAATAGATCAGAATGGCGAATTATTGAACAGGCCAAGACCCAAGAAGGGTTGTCTAGCAAATGGCAATGATTATAGAGCGGAATATATATGCAAGTGAATGTATATGCATATATTGCATATTTTTGCTCATTTCAAACAACATTGCATATTTAAGCTAAACTCGATTTATTTTGCATATTTTAAAAATAAATTATATAAAAGTGTAAAATTTTTCTCTCTTGGTTGAAATTTTATGACTTGGATATGAATAAGCTCATTATCTATCGCTCTTTATCTCTCTAGAGCTTCCCATTACTACCTGAATTTAATAATTATGGGTTTTCTAAGACAATGATTATTTGATTAGCGTAGTCATACCTTAAATGTATTAACTCCATCATCAATTGCTCTTTCAATGTCGTCCATGTAATTGTCAGTAGCACCCCTGATGACAATTGTGGAAATTCTAGATTCTTTGCCCTCCAATCTGAAGGAAACTATGGGGGTATCACCCAATTCTTCTACACATACAATATCTGCGTAACCAAGTTCCTGAGATGTGGGAGCTGTTAGGCGTGGAAGACAAGTAGCACCAACCTATAAAATTCATATATTAAATGTGTGTTTAAAAAACACCTTCTTTAACTGAACTTACAGTT